>NW_007091289.1:619297-628394 GCF_000164805.1 Carlito syrichta
CATGCCTGTAATTCCGGCTACTCAGAAGGCTGAGGCGGAAGGATCGCTGGAGCCCAGAAGTTCGAGGCTGCGGTGACCGGGAGTGGCCACTGCACTCCAGTCTGGGTAACAGAGTGAGACTCCAATTAAAAAAAAAATACTAGAAAACAAGGATGAGTGGATGATTATTAGAGCACTAAACTTGAGGATTAAACAAATTCAAGTTTAGTATTTTATAAAGTCTTTATAAAGACTGAAATAGACAAAAGTCTCCTGATTTTCAAAATTCAATTCAAAGATGCCCATCCTGACCTAAAATCAATCAGTTAAACCTCACTTTATTGGTCTAAGGAATATTAAAATATTAAATATAATTTGTCACTGTTTGAGGAGCTTCATTTCTTTTCTGAAAGAGTGAGAACTGAATTTAAAATGATGCTTTTTGCACCATCAAGTAATATTGTCAGAAAGCTTCATATCACCACAAAACCTCAAACTTGTAAGCAAATATATTTTCAGATATTTGCATGTATACACTGTAAGGCTATCATTAGTGCAGGCCTAGTTCTGGTTAACTTTGCCAAAACTAAGTGTTAAATTGCTCCACATTCAGTGTGGTTTTCTATGTTATATGTTTCTACCCAGGTTGTCTGAAATCCATGTAAAGCACAGTGATGCCTGCTGTCTATTAAATGTTGACCAATGGAAGCTGTGCTATGGCATTTATTATTCTAGAAATAAAAATCTAAGAATGATAAAAACAGAAAAGTGAGAAGGGTTATGATGTCTTGAAGACTTCACTTAGAGCACATGAAGATTTGCTGTAATGTGACAGAGTGGTGGAAAATAAATTGATGTCAGACGAGAAAAGTACGCTGAGATCACTATAAAAAGGTCTTTCAAGGAATGACATAAAATAGCAGCTGAACCAGTCAGACTCTGCAAGTCCTGGTGTGAGTGAGTGAGTGGAAAATTTTGTATATGTATCAGTGAGTGAGTGGGTGTGTGAGTGGCTGACAGAGTGAGGGCTCAGGAGCAAGCAGCCAGGGACCTCCTGGTGCTGCAGCTGCTAGACTTGGACCCTAGCAACTCCCGGGATACAGAAGGTGAATGCCATTTTTTTTTTTTTGAGATTGGAGTGCAGTGGCATGCTTCTGGCCACTGCAGCCATGACCTGCTGGGCTCCAGCGATCCTTCTGCCTCAGTCTTCCAAGTAACCGGAACTACAAGCATGGGCTGCCACACCTGACTAGTTTTTGATTTATTGTAGAGACGAAGTCTCGCCAAGTTGCCCAGGTGGGTCTTGAACCCGCGGGCTCAGGCAATCCTCTTGCCTCGGCCTCCAAAAGTGCTAGGATTACAGGCTGAGCCACCGAGCCCAACCCCATTTTTTTAAAAATAAAAAAGCCCTTCCTGGGAAGAAGATGTTGGGAGAAAGATAGTGAGCAAGTGGCCAGGGCCCTCCTGGTGAAGTAACTGGTGCTGCAGCTGCTCTGCTTGGTCCCTAGCACTTCCTGGGTTGCAGAAGCCAAGTGCCATTTCTTTTTCACTGACAAGTTTTCCTGCAAAGAAGCAGAAGGGAGAGAATACCGACTCCAGTCTCTGCCTCACCACTGCAGTGGGAGAGACTGCTGGTTCCAGGCTTTGTCTCACCACTGAAGCGCCTGGCCAGACACTGGCAGCAAGGGCTGCAGAGGGAGCCCAGAGGCAGAATCCCACCAGAGAAGATGAAAAAGGCACCCCACCACCATCTTGAAAACAGGGGCAGGAAAGTGCTCTGACTTGCTTACTACGGATCAACAGACATGATCTCTGTGACCGGAGGATCAGCTACTCAGGGGTTGGTTGTGACCCAAAGGGAATACCCTGAAAACACAACTTTGGAGGGACAGGGCAAGTGCTGAGTCTGAAGTGCCTCACTGCTACGCTGATTCACCCATGGGACAAAGGGTGTGGCCAGAAAAGGATGAGGAAAACCTCTAAAGAGATCAGTGGTGAGTCTGGGGCTGAGTCAACTGCTCTCCTCCCCGGCAGTCCTCTGAATTTCAGACCCACACAGTTGGGGCATGACTGAGAGAGGACAAACCCAGGCAGAACCTGAACGTCAGCTGCAATAGAAGAACTCCATTCTGGGATAGGCCTGGCTGGAGTATCTCCCACAAGTACATACCTGGGGAAGAGACAATCCCACACCTCCCCATTGGAAGGGATTCTCCTGACCACATGTAGTGGAGACTGCAGCCTCATCCACCCCCACTGCCTCTCCTCCTTCCCTGGTCTGGACACTAGGGAGAAAATGAGCAGGCAGAATCTCTGCAGGAGATAGCAAAGAAGCAGAGCAGAGGAACAATGCCAAAATCTGACACGAGAGGACAGGATTGTTTTTTCTGTTTTAAAATTTTTTTCGCCTGTTTGTGTGCTAGTTTTTCTATTTTTAAAATATTTTTCCCTTGTGCATAAATGTGTATGTGCAATTTGCTCTGAATTCCCCCTTTTTTCTTTCCTTTTTCTTTCTTCTTGTGTTTTTTGTTTTCTGTTTATGTGTGTGTGTGAATGATTAAGTGTTCATCTTTCAGTTTATTTATTTATTGATTTACTTGTTGTAAGTGTGCTTTTGCTCTTTTGAACTTCTCTTTTTTATATATAGTTTAAGGCATGTGTGACTATATGTGTGAGGGTTCAATCTGACTTCCTTTTGTTTTTTTTTTTTTTTGGTCTTTATATTTTTATTCTCCATTCATTTTGTGCTAGACATGTGTGTATGGGTGTCTCTGTGTGTGTGTGTGTATGAGTGTGTTTAGCTTTCCCAGGTTTTTGTTGTTGTTGTTTTATGTTTGATTTCACTTTGTTATTCCAGTTTCTTTTGGTGTGTTTGTGTGTATTCAATTGTTTTTTGCTTTGGTTTCTGCTTTTATGTTCTTTTTTTTTTTTTCTTATCTCATTCTATTTTTCTCTGTTCTCCTCATTGCTGCTACTGTATCTTGGACTCAGGGGGTACCCACACATACCCATTGCATTGTCATATAGTGTGGTGGTGGGGAGTGGGTCTCAGGGAACACATACCATAAGCAGTGAACATTGTGATTTGCAAGTAGTTTCTGAATCCTAACTCCCCATCCTCTACCTTATACAATTTTCAAAACTACAAGAGACGGCAAAACTTTGCACCCACAGTTTTGTTTCAATATAGAACAAATCCAGAGCCTGGATCAGGGAAGAATAGAGGGCTGAGCAAACAAGAGAAGTGAAAGCATCTCCCACTGCCAGTGGATAATGGAATTAAAGAGGAAAAAAAGAGATGTGTCACAAATGAGGAAAAACCAATGGAAGATCACAGGTAATTTCAAATGTAACAAGGAAAAAATGCCTGAAAACCTCAGAATCCAAACAACAAAAGTCACCAATGACTGACCCCAGAATGACAGAGATTAGGGAATGGATGGAAAGAGTGAATAAGACTCAAGAAAGATAAGATGCAACACTGAAAGAACTTGTAACAGAGATTTTAGCCACAAAAAATTTTTATCCAGTAGGTAAATAACAAGATGACAAGCATGGGAAGCAGAATTAATCTCACAGAAGAATCTCAGAACTTGAAGAACAGAACATACAATTAACCCAATCTGGAAAAAACATAGAAAGAAATCTCAGAAAGAAAGAAAAAAACCTACAAGAGATGTGTGGTTATATCAAGAGACCAAATCGACATCTGATTTATAGCATTTATAAAAGAAGAAAAGGGAACAGAGACCACCTTGGACCAAGTATTTCAGAAAGTTATCCAAGAAAACTTTTCCTATCGGACCAGATATGTGACCAAACACAAGAGATACAGAGAACTCCCTCAAGAAAGCAAATGAGAAGACCAACTACTAGACACATAGTAATTCACCTACACAAAACAGGCACAAAAGAAAAAATCCTGGACTTGCAGAAAGATGGTGACGGGGCAACCTGGTCTATGAAACCCTGCAAAGGAGAGCTGCAGTGGGTCTCTGGCTCTCTCCCTGGGGGCTGTGGACCCCAACATTGCAGCCTGCTCTTCACACGGAGCTTGGCCATTGCCACCACTGAGGCATCGCAGCGGTCTGGACAGCCACTGTAGCACAGACATAGCAGCCGCCGGCGCCACCATGGCCTCTGGGGTAGCCATAGCACATCGCGCCACCCGTGCCTGAGGTGATCCAGGACTTCAGTCCTTGAAGCCCCTGCAGAGAAGATCTGCTGGGATCGCTGCCACCTCTCCGACGACCGTGACATCCTGCCTGCGTGGGTCTTCTCCCGTGTGCCCTGAGGCAGGCTTCCATCTCCAGCCTCTGCCAGTTCCTGTCCAGCCCCACCCCCTCTGGGGAGAGCATCTGAGATAGCACCACCTGCTGGTGATTCAAGGTAACAACACCAAAACAAGAGAAACAAGCTTGACAAAGAGACATAGGCCAGAGTGGTGAACGGAGGGTGATTGGAACTGTCCTTCACAGCAGACCAGGGGCAACTGACCCTAACTGCGAGCTAATTTACCAGCTTGAAAAGAAGGCTAGAAATCAGAGCTTAAAGGACATTGGACTTAAACGAAATGTCTCAGAGTGTGCTTGATAGGTTCTGTTAGTTTAATGACTTAATTCTATTCCTATTGTATTGCTCCTTTTTTTCTTTTTTCCTCTTCCTTTTCTTCTCTTTTCTTCTCTCTGTAAATCATATCTTTGTATAGAGGAACAGCACACCAATAAGGTGGTTGGTTAGCTTGTATGTTAGCATCTTTTTTTTGTATAGGAGTTGTTTAGTCTGTAGTTGTGGTCTATTATTTTTATCTTTTTCAGTATAGGCCTCTCTCTCCATTTGTTGGTAGACTCGTTTGTTTCCCCCCTTATTCCTCTATCCCTCCACCCCCTCTTCAACCCACTGTTTGCTCCATTCTCTTCCCTCTGCTAACCACATTTTATTTCAGGGAGTAAGACTACAGCCCCATTGCACAGACAGATTCCAAGGCAGTGGAAAGTGAGTTTCAGATTATCCATACACCTGTCAGCGAATACCAGGACCTGCAGATAGATTTTGAATCACAGGTCCCCCCTTAAGTAAATCTCAAAACTGCAAAAAGGACCACCCCCAACCTACAGTGCAACTCCAGAATTGAACAAGTAAGAGGACATACATAAAGAATATGAGATTGAACAAACAGAAGTAAAACCAATCCCTCTACTCCTGAATAACAGGATTAAAGCAGATGGTGATGTGGAGGGAAGGAAAAAGTAAGGAGGAGGAAAAAACCGCACAAATGAAGAAAAACCAAAAGAAGAATATAGGTCTCACACAGACCCCTGGGAGATCATACACTGAGAAAACAGATTCTGGAACACAAAAAATGAAGAACCCCCAGAATGACTGGTCACATACAACAAACCCAGACATCAAGACATTAATAGAGATAATTTAAAAAATTGAGGAGAGACAAGAGGAAAATAGGAAGGAGATGATGTCAGAAATAACAGCAGTAAAGAATACTGTGATGGAAATAAATAACAAACTAATAAGCATGGAAAGAAGAATTAGCCAAGCAGAAGAAAGAATCTCAGAGCTTGAAGACCAAAACACGGAACTAGCCCAAACTGTCAAAAGCATAGAAAAGAAGCTCAAAAAGACAGAATAAAACCTGCAAGAGATGAATGATCACTTCAAGAGACTGAACCTAAGAGTAATAGGGCTTCCTGAGGCAGAGAGAGAAACAGAGGCCACACTGGAACAAACATTTCATGAAATCATTCAAGAAAACTTCCCTTATCTCATCAAGGATGAAAAAATTCAAACACAAGAGATTCAGAGAACCCCTGCAAGACAACAAATGAGAAGACCAACTCCAAGACACATAATAATTTGCCTTAACAAAGCTATAAAAGAAAAAATCCTAAAGGCAACAAGAGAAAAAGTCCAGGCTACCTACCAGGGAAGACCAATTAGAATAGCAGCAGATTTATCCACAGAAACCCTTCAGGCTAGGAGAGCCTGGAGCCCTATCTTCAAAGTTCTAAAAGAGAAACAATTTCAACCAAGAATAACCTACCCAGCCAAACTAAGCTTCATTAGTGAGGGAGAATTGAAATATTTTCCAGATATCCAATCCCTAAGAACCTACACTGCCACCAGACCACCTCTGCAAGAAAAACTTAAGAAAGTACTGAACACAGAAGATAAAGAAAAAAGAACAACAACATTCTTCACAAGAGTACAGGCAAAAGATTAAAAACATACATGAATCAACTCCAAAACCCGAAGAAAGACAACAAACAAACAGGAACAACTCTGTAAGAACCTTATGACAGCGATCAACTCTTGCATTTAAATTATTAGCCTAAATGTGAATGGACTAAATGCACCACTGAAAAGACATAGAGTGGCAAAATGAATAAAATATCATCAGGCAAAAATCTATTGCTTTCAAGAGATTCACCTCATTAGAAAGGACACCCACAGACTCAAAGTAAGAGGATGGGAAACAAACTTTCAGGCAAATAGAATGCAAAAGAAAGGAGGAGTAGCGATCTTAATTTCAGGCAAAATATCCTTCAAGCTATTAAAAATCAAAAAAGATACAAAAGGCTACTACAAAATGATAAAAGACTCAATCCATCAACAAGAAATATCTATCCTAAACATATATGCATCCATCATATGTGCGCCAACTTTCATAAAGCAACTTCTAGGAAAACTAAAAGATATTGATTCTAACACCATCATAACTGGGAACTTTAATAGCCCACTCACAACCCTAGACAGATCATCAGGACAAAAAATCAGCAAGGAGATCCAGAAACTCAATGTGACTTTGGACCAAATGGATTTAATTGATACCTACAGAACACTCCATTCAAACACCACAGAATACACATTCTACTCATCACCGCAAGGAACGTATTCTAAGATCGACCACATAATTGGCCATAAATCAAGCATAAGCAAATTCAAAAGGTCGAAATTCTACCATGCACCTTCTTGGACCACAGTGGAATAAAAATAAACATTGACACCAATAAAGTCCCCCCAAAACACACAGAGACATGGACACTAAACCAGGAGTTGTTAAACAACTCCTGGGTCAATGATGAAATCAAAACAGAGATCAAAAGATACCTGGAAACAAATGAAAATCAAGAAACATCTTACCAAAATCTCTGGGACACCTTGAAAGCTGTAGTAAGAGGGGAATTTATATCCCTATAGACACACATGAAGAAAATGGAAGGAACACAAATCAACAGCCTAACAAGACACCTAAGGAAGCTGGAAAAGGAAGACCACAAAAATCCTAATTTAGACAGAAGAATCCAGATCCAAATCCAGGATATAGAAGACAAAAAGATAATACAAAAAAATCAATGAAACAAAAACTGGGTCTTTGAAAGGATAAACAAGATCGATGGTCCCCTAGCTAGACTGACCAAGAAAAAATGAGAAAAAACCCAAATAAGCACAATCAGAAACACAAAAGATGAAGTCACATCTGACCCTGAAGAAATACAAAAGATCATTGGAGATTACTATGTACACTTGTATGGAAACAAACTTCAAAACCTTAATGAAATGGAGGATTTCTGACATCACACAACCTACCTAGGTTGGAACAAGAAGAAATTGAAACCCTAAATAGATCAATAACAATCAAGGAAATCGACTACGTAATAAGAAAACTACCTACAAAAAAAGCCCTGGTCCAAATGGCTTTCCAGCAGAATTCTATAAGACATTTAAAGAGGAGCTGATACCAATCCTACTGAAGATATTCCAGGTGATTGAAATAGACGGAACTCTCCCCAAATCATTTTATGAAGCTAACATCAAATTGATACCCAAGCCAGGTAAGGATCCAACAAAGAAAGAGGACTACAGGCCAATATCTTTGATGAACATAGATGCTAAAATTCTCAACAAGATCCTAGCAAACCGGATTCAGCAATACATCTGAAAAATCATCCATCATGACCAAGTAGGCTTCATTCCTGGGATGTAAGGCTGGTTCAACATTCGTAAAACCATAAATGTGATTAAATACAGCAACAGACATCAAAACAAAAACCACATGCTTATATCATTAGATGCAGAAAAAGCTTTTGATAAAATCCAGCACCCCTTCTTGATAAAAACCCTCGAACATCTAGGCATACGGGGAACATACCTCAAAATAGTAAAAGTCATCTACGAGAAACCCACAGCCAGCATACTCCTGAATGGACTAAAATTGGAACCATTTCCCCTGAAAACTGGAACAAGACAAGGATGCCCACTCTCACCCCTTCTATTCAACATAGTATTGGAAGTCCTGGCTCGAGCAATCAGAGAAGAGAAGGCAACCAGGGGTATCCAAATAGGAAAAGAGGAAGTCAAGTTATCTCTCTTTGCAGATGATACGATTGTGTACCTTGAAAACCCAAGCAAATCTGTCAAAAACCTCCTTACACTGATAAAGGCCTTTGGCAAACTCTCAGGATATAAAATAAATGTGCAAAAGACAATTGTATTTCTTTACACCAATAATGAACAAACAGAAACCCAAATAAAAAACACAATTCCATTCACAATAGCCACAAAAAAATGAAATACCTTGGCATCTTCCTAACCAGAGACGTGAAAGACCTTTATAATGAAAACTACAAAACACTGCTCAAAGAAATCAAAGATGACACCAACAAGTGAAAAATATCCCATGCTCATGGATTAGAAGAATCAACATTGTGAAGATGTCCATCTTACCTAAGGCAATCTACAAATTCAATGCAATACCCATCAAATTACCAGCAACATTCTTCTCAGACCTAGAAAAAAAACACAGGAATTCATGTGGAACCACAAACGTCCAAGAATAGCCAGAACAATCCTCAGCAAAACAAACAAACAACAACAACAACAACAAAACAAAGCAGGTGGTATCACATTACCAGTCTTCAAACTTTATTATAAAGCTACAATCATCAAAACAGCTTGGTATTGGTATAGGAACAGGCATATAGATCAATGGAATAGAATTGAGATTCCAGAAGTAAAACCTCAATTTCTCAACCAACTCATCTTCGACAAAGCCTCCACCACCTACCACTGGGGAGAGGAGAACCTATTCAGTAAATGGTGC
>NW_007091289.1:628414-672408 GCF_000164805.1 Carlito syrichta
GCTGACCACATGCAGAAGATTGAAACAGGACCCCTATCTATCCCCATGCACAAAGGTTAACTCCAAATGGATCAGAGACCTAAATGTATAACCTCAAACTATAAGAACCTTACAAAATGAAGGACATACCCGGATGGAAATTGGAACTGGCATCCAATTCCTGAACAAAACCCAAAACCCACACGTCATAAGAGAGAAGATAGATAAGTGGGTCCTTAAAACTGACAAACTTCTGCAAAGTCAAAGAAACCATCAAGAGAGCAGGGAGACAGCCTACAGACTGGGAAAAAGTATTTGCCAACACCAGGTCTGACAAAGCCTTAACATCTTGTATCTACAAGGAACTCAGACGTGCTAAAAAGAAAAAAACAAACAACCCCATTATAAAATGGCAAAAGATAGGAACAGACTCTTCACAAAGGAAGACATCCGAGCAGCCAACAGACACATGAAGAAATGTTCAACCTCACTAATCATCAGGGAGATACAAATCAAAACCACACTGAGAAACCACCTAACTCCAGTCAGAATGGCAGTTATCAACAACCCAAAAAATCACAGCTGCTGGAGAGAGTGTGGCAAAAAGGGAACACTTCTACATTGTTGGTGGGAGTGTAAACTAGTGCAACCTCTGTGGAAAGCAGTGTGGCAATTTCTAAAAGCACTAAATATCAATCTCCCATATGACTCCACAATCCCCCTACTGTGAATATATCCTGAAGAACTCAAATCACTCTATAAAAAAGATACCTGCACATGTATGTTTATCGCAGCATTGTGCACAATAGCAAGAACCTGGAAGCAACCATGCTGCCCATCACAAGAGGACTGGATTAAAAAAATGTGGTACATATACACGATGGAATACTACGCAGCCATAAGAAGGAACAAAATCATGATTTCGCAGCAACCTGGATGGAACTAGAGTCTATAATACTGAGCGACTTCTCACAGAAACAAAAATCTGAGTATCACATGTTCTCACTCACATAATGGACCTTTAACATCCAATGTAATACTATAATAGAATGACTGACAGTAGTGGGAAACTATGGGGGGGGAGGGAGATGGGATTAACGGTAGCAAATATCTGTCTGGGGATGGGGAAACACCTTTTATCAACAGGGTGCCTGAATGAAATGTATTTGTATACTTAATCCTTAACTGAACCCCACAAAACCATAATAAAAAATATTGATTAAAAAAATAAAAAGCCGGGCTCAGTGGCTCAGCCTGTAATCCCACGCCTTTGGGAGGCTGAGGTGAGTGGATTGCCTGAGGCTGTGAGTTCAAGACCCACCTGGGCAGCGAGACCCTATCTCTACAATAAATCAAAAAAATCAGCCGGGCGTGGTAGCGCATGCCTGTAATTCTGGCTACTTGGAAGGCTGAGGTGGAAGGATCACCGGAGCCCAGCAGGTCAAGGCTGTGGTGGCCGGGACCGGCCACTGCACTCCAGTCTGGGTGACAGAGTGAGACTCCAACTCAAAAAAAAGAAAAAAGAAAAAAGAAAAAATCCTAAAGGCAGCATGAGAGAAAGGTAAGACTACCTACCAGGGGAAAATCCATCAGAATAGCAGTAGAACTATAGGCAGACACAGTACAAGGAAGAAGGGACCGAAGTCCAGTATTCTAAGTCCTCAAAGATAAACAATTTCAACCAAGAATTTCCTACTCAGTCAAGCTCAGCTTCACCAATGACGGAGAATTAAATTCCTTACCAGACATCCAATCCCTAAGAGATTATGCAACTTCCAGACCAGTTCTATAGGAGACACTTAAAAAAGTATTAAGCACAGAAGCAAGAAAATAATAATGACCACACACTTCCCAAGAGAAGAGCAGAGCATAGAATCAACAAAGAATACATTGAAACAAGAAACTTGAAAACACATACATACATCAACCCCAAAGCCAAAAGAAAAAAAAGAAAGAAAAAACTTTATAAGAATCTCATGACAAGGATAAACAATCATATTTTAATAATCAACCTAAATGTGAATGGACTAATTATACCACTGAAAAGATACAGAATGGCAAACTGGATAAGAAATCATGATCCAATTATTTGCTGTATTCAGAAAACTCATCTCACCACAAGGGACACACACGGACTCAAAGTTAAATGATGGAAAATGAGTTTCCAGGCAATGGACCACAAAAGAAGGCAGAATTTACGATCTTTATATCACACAAAATAACTTTTAAGCTATCAGAAATTTAAAAAAGTTTGAAATGACACTACATAATCATAAAAGGTTCAACCCATCAGTAAGAAATATCCATCCTAAGCCTTTATGCACCCAACACAGGAACACCAGCATTGATAAAGCAACTACTAAGTAAACTAAAAAAAGATATTGACTCTGACACTATTATAGCAGGGTACTTGAATACCCCACTAACAGTCCTAGATAGATCACCGAGGCAAAAACTCAACAAGGTGATTCAGAACCTAAACTTGACACTCTAACAAATGGACTTAATAGATACCTACAGAATAGTCTACCTTGTCATCACAGAATATACATTCTACTTATCACCACATGAAATGTATTCCAAGATCGATCACATCTTTGGCTATAAATCAAGCATAAACAAATTCCATAAGGTTGAAATATTGCCATGCACTCTCTCAACCCACAGTGGAATAAAAATAGATATTAACACAAGCAAAATTTCCCCAAATTCCACAAAGACATGGACGCTAAACAGGAAGATACTGAACAACTACTGGGGCAACACTGAAATCAAGCAGAAATTAAGATTACTAGAAACAAATGAAAATGAAGAAATATCTTAACAAAACCTCTGGGATGCCATGAAATTAGTTCTAAGAGGGAAATTTATATCTCTACGAGCACACATCAAGTAAATGGAAAGAGCTGAAGTTGACAGTCTAATAAGTCACCTAAGGGAACTGGAAAGAGAAGACCACCAAAACTATAAGTTTAGCAGAAGAATCCAGATCACCGAAACAAGAGTCCAATTATGAGACACGAAGACAAAAATATTATAGAAAACATCAGCAAAACAAAAATCTGGCTCTTTGAAAGAATTAATAAGACTGATGGATGCCTAGACAGAATGATTAAGGAAAAGAGAAAAAAATAAACAAGCAGAAATACAAAAGATCAAATCACAAGTGATCCCAAAGAAATACAAAAGAATATCAAAGATTATTTTGCACACCTGTATGGAAACACATGTGATAACCAAATGAAATGGACAATTTTATGACCTCATACAACCTCTCCAGGTTGAAATGAGAAGACATTGAGACACTAAATAGACCAATAACAACCCAGGAAATTGACTCTGTCATGGGAAAACTACCTACAAAGAAAGCACTAGACTAGACAACTTTCCAGTAGAATTCTGCAAAACATACAGGAAGGAGCTGATACCAATCCTATTGATAGCATTCCAAGCAATTGGGAAAGATTGAATTCTCCTCAAATCATTTAAGAAAGCTAACATCACACAAATACCCAAACTGGGTAATGATCCAAAAAAAAAAAAGAACTATAGGCCAATGTCTCTTATGAACATAGATGCAACATCCTCAACAAGATTCTAGCAAATTGGATCCAAAAACACATCTCAAAAATCCTCCACCATGACCAAGTAGGATTCATTCCCAGGATGCAGGGCTGGTTCAATATCCACAAAACCATGAATGTAATTAAATACGCCAGCAGATGTAAAAACAAGAACCACATGATTATAACATTAGATGCAGAAAAAAAACTTTTGATAAAATCTAGCATCCCTTCTGAATAAAAACCCTCAAATGCCTAGGTATAGAAGGAACATACCTCAGTAGTAAGCACCATCTATGGTAAACTTAGAGCTAGCATATTGCTAAACAGAGAGAAACTGGAAACATTTACCATGAAAACTGGAACAAGACAAGGATGCTCACTCTCACCCCTCTTGTTCAACATTGTGTTGGAAGTCCTAGCTAGAGCAATTAGACAAGAGAAGGAATTCAGATGTCTCCCAATAGGAAAAGAAGTTAAGTTATCCTCTAGCTGATGATCTGATCCTATACTTCAAAAATCCAAAAGAATCTGTGAAAAACGTGCTTGCACTTATAAAAGACATTTGCAAAGCCTAGGAGTACAAAATGAATGTACAAAAGGTAGTTATATTTTTTATACCACAGCAAGCAGGTGGAGAACCAAATAAAAAGCACAATCCAATTCACAATACTGGCAAATACAATGAAATACCCTGGTATCTTCCTAACCAGATAAGTGAAAGACCTTTACAATGAGAACTACAAAACGCTGCTCAAAGAAATCCAAGAAGATACAAACTAATGGAAAAATATTCCATGCTCATGAATAGGAAGAATCAACATTAAGATGTCCATTCAAAGGCAATCTATAGATTCAATGCAATACCCATTAATTACCAACATCATTCTTCTTAGACCTGGAAATGACAACAAAGAAATTTGGAAACATAAATGACCACGAATAGTCAACACAATCCTTACAAAAGAAACGAATCAGGAGGTATCACACTTCCAAACTTTAAACTTTACTATAAGGCTACAATAATCAAAATAGCCTGGTATTGGTACAACAACAGGAATGCAAACCAATGGAACTGGATAGTGATTCTGGAAGCAAATGCTCATTCTCAATCACCGCATCTTTGACAAAACCTCCAACAACAACCACGGGAGAGAAGAGATCCTATTCAGTAAGTGGTGCTAGAAAAACTGACTGATCACATGCAGAAGATTGAAACAGAACCCCTACCTATTAACATATACAAAAATTAACTCTAAATGCATCAAAGACCTAAATATAAAACCTCAAACTATAAGAACCTTAGATAATGCAGGAGACACTGTTATGGAAATTGGAACTGGCAATCAATTCCTGATCAAAACCCCGAGCACCACACCTTAAGAGGTAAAACAGATAAGTGTGACCTCATCAGACTGACAAGCTTCTGCATAGCAAAAGAGACCATCAAGAGAGTGAGAAGACAGCCTACAGAATGCGAAAAAATAATGGCCAACTGTATATCTGACAAAGACCTAGCATGTAGGATCTACAAGGAACTCAAATATGCAAAAAGGAAAAAAACAAAAAAAAAAAAACCCCAAAACCTAAATAGCCCCATAAAAGTGAGCAAAAGATATGAATAGACACTTCTCAAAAGAAGATATATAGGCAACCAACAGACACATGAAAAAGTGCTCAGTCTCACTAATCATCAGAGTAATGTAAATCAAAACCACATTGAGATACCACCTAACCCCCAAAAGAATGGCCATCATTAATAAAACAAACAACAACAGATGCTGGTGAGGATGTGGAGAAAAAGGAACACTTCTACATTGCTGGTGGAAATGCTAACTAGTACAACATCTTTGGAAAACAGTGTGGCAATTTCTGAAAGAAATAGAAATTTAACTCCCATATAACTCAGGAATCCCCCTATTTGGTATATACCCAGAGGAACTCAAGTCATTCCACCAAAAAGATACCTGCACATGCGTGCTTGTTGCAGCTCTATCCACAATAGCAACATGGAACCAACCAAACTGCCCATTAAAGCTGGGATGGATAAAAAAAAAAAAAAAATGTGGTACATACGCACAATGAAATATTATGTAGCCATAAAGAAGATCAAACTTATGGAGTGTAGTTGTGATCCCAGAAACCAAAAATGGCAGCAAGTTTCATATCATTTACCAAGTCTGCTTGGTAGTGGTTATCTGCTTATCTCTGTTGAGAATATCCAACACACTTTCTAACTCAGAAGGAAAAACTACTATTATTAATTAGCAAAATCTATTGGTAAATGGCTCTATATCTGATGTATATGCCAAATCCACCATTTATTAGAATAATCATCAAACTTTTATGTCAGAGAGTAAAATATCAAGAATTTTCTTTTGAAAGAACACATGGTGACAATAAAGAGATGGAGTAGAAGAGGCAGATAGAGATAGAAAAGAAAGATAAGACTGTACAGTACTTCATTGTAGAGAGAGATTGAGCACAAAACAAGAACAGTGGTGGGGAAATGGAATTTAATAAATTATAACAGATCTTTAATCAAGGAATACTTGACAAGATCACATAGTATTAATTTATTAGATTATTCTTGAGGAAAAGTTGAATGTCATAAAAAAATCTCTTGACTCTCTTATGCCTCTAGAAGACTCTTTCTTAATTTTCTTGCCATCTTCCATACTTTAGAAGAAGAGTAATTCTAAAACATAGGAGAGATGATGGTCTACATGAACTATCTATTCTGCAAGTTTCCATTTCCTAGCTGAAATAAAAAGTTAGTTATATAAGCCGGGCTCGGTGGCTCAGCCTGTAATCCCATGCCTTTGTGAGGTTGAGGTGAGTGAATTGCCTGAGCCCGCGGGTTCAAGACCTGCCTGGGCAGCAAGACCTCATCTCTACAATAAATCAAAAAATCAGCCGGGCGTGGTAGCGCATGCCTATAATACTGGCTACTTGGAAGCCTGAGGCGGAAGGATTGCCGGAGCCCAGCAGGTCGAGGTTGCGGTGGCCGGGAGCAGCCACTGCACTCCAGTCTGGGCAACAGAGTGAGACTCCAACTCAAAAAAAAAAAAAAAGTTAGTTATATCAAAGAATAGATAGGCTGAAATAACAGTTCAGGAAACAATAGCATAGCAATTAATAGCAAATAACGATCAAACATTAATACATAAATAATGGCTATTGAAAACCATGATCAACTAAAATAACTATTTTAGTGAAATTTTCTATTGCCTAAGTAAGTGTAAGTTTGCAGTAATGCTAAACAACGAAAAACAAATGCCTCTCAATAAAGTTTAAGTAAAACTTTGATCCAGAAAAAAAAGAAAAACAATGTGTAGTAATAGGACTTTTTTTTTTTTTTTTTTGAGTTGGAGTCTCACTCTGTCGCCCATACTGGAGTGCAGTGGTCGCTCCCGACCACCACAACCTCAACCTGCTGTGCTCCAGCGATCCTTCCACCTCAGCCTTCCAAGAAGCCGGAATTACAGACATGTGCTACTACGCCCGGCTGATTTTTTGATTTATTGTAGAGATGAGGTCTCACTGCCCAGGCGGGTCTCGAACCCATGAGCTCAGGCAATCCACTCACCTCAGCCTCCCAAAGGTGTGGGATTACAGGCTAAGCTGCCGAGCCCGGCTAGGAGTTGTTTTAAAAATATATTTTTTTATTTTAAAATTGTGGGGTACAGTTAAGGGTTAGGTATACAAATATTCATTGTGCAGGTACCCTTGTTGATGAAGTGTGCCCCCTTTTCCCCAGACAGATATTGACTACCGTTAATCTCACCTCCCTGACCTATCCTCCATAGTTTCCCACCACTGTCCATCCTTTTCTTATAGTATTACAGTGGTTGTTCAAGGTCCACTTATGAGTGAGAACATGTGATACTCAGATCTTTGTTTCTGTGAGAGATAACTCAATATTATAAACTCTAATTCCATCCAGGTTGCTGCGAAATTCGTGATTTTGTTCTTTTTTATGGCTGTGTAATATTCTATTGTGTATATGTACCACATTTTTAAAATCCAGTCCTCTTTTGATGTATAGCATGGTTGGTTCCATGATCTTGCTATGGTGAACAATGCTGTGATAAACATACATGTGCAGGTATCTTTTCTATAGAGTGATTTGAGTTCTTCAGGGTATATTCCCAGTAGGGGGATTGTGGGGTCATATGGAAAGTTGATTTTTGGAGATTTTAGGAATCGTCACACTGATTTTCAGAGGCTGTACTAGTTTACACTCCCACCAACAGTGTAGAAGTGTTCCCTTTCGCCACATCCTCTCCAGCATCTGTTATTTTTTGAGTTATTGATAATGGCCATTCTGGATTTAGGAGTGGACTAAATTCTGGACTGGAGTTAGGTGGTATCTCAGTGTCGTTTTAATTTGCATCTCCCTGATGACTAGTGAGGTTGAACATTTCTTCATGTATCTGTTGACTGCTCATATGTCTTCTTTTGAGAAATGTCTGTTCATATCTTTTGCCCACTTTGTAATGGGGTTGTTTTTTTTTTTTTTTCTTTCAGCATGTTTGAGTTCCTTGTAGATCCTTGAAGTTAGACCTTTGTCAGATATGGAGTTGGTAAATACTTTTCCCAGTCTGTGGGCTGTCTCCCTGCTCTTTTGATGGCTTCTTTGTTTTTGCAGAAACTTGCCAGTTTAATGAGATCCCACTTGGCTATCTTGTCTCTTATAGCCTGTGCATTTTGGATTTTGCTCAGGCATTGGATGCCAGTTCCAACTTCCATAAGAGTGTGTCCTGCATTTTCTAAATTTCTTATGGTTTGAGGTTTTACATTAGGTCTCTGATCAATTTAGAGTTAATTTTTGTGGAGGAGGATAGATAGGGGTCCTGTTTGAATCTTCTGCATGTGGTCAGTCTGTTTTTCCAGCACCATTCACTGAATAGGTTCTCCTTTCTCCTTCCCCAGTGTTGGGTGGTGGAGACCTTATTGAAGATGAGTTGGTTGAGAAATTGTGATTTTGCTTCTGGAATCTCAATTCTATTCCATTGGTCTATATGCCCATTCTTGTACCAATGCCAGGATGTTTTGATTATTGTAGCTTTATAGTAAAGTTTAAATTTTGGTAGTGAGATACCTCCTACTTTGTTTTGTTTTGCTGAGTATTGTCCTGGCTATTCTTGGTCATTTGTGTTTCCATATGAATTTCTGTATTGTTTTTTCTAGATCTGAGAAGAATGTTACTGGTAATTTGATGGGTATTGCATTAAATCTGTAGATTACCTTAGGTAAGATGGACATATTCACAGTGTTGATTCTTCCAATCCATGAGCATGGGATATTTTTCCACTTGTTTGTGTCATCTTTAATTTCTTTGTTCTTCCTAATGTCTCTGGTTAGGAAAATGCCAAGGTATTTCAATTTTTTTGTGGCTATTGTGAATGGGATTGTGCTTTTTATTTGGGTTTCTGTTTGTTTATTATTGGTGTAAAGAAATGCAATTGTCTTTTGCACATTTATTTTATACCCTGAGACTTTGCCAAAGTCCTTTATCAGTGCAAGGTGGGTTTTGACAGATTCTCTTGGGTTTTCAAGGTATACAATCATGTTGTCTGCAAAGAGAGATAGCTTAACTTCCTCTTTTCTTATTTGGATAACCCTGATCACCTTCTCTTTTCTGATTGCTCTATCCAGGACTTTCATTACTATATTGAAAAGGAGGAGTGAGAGTTGATATCCTTGTCTCATTCCAGTTTTCAGGGTAAATGGCTCCAATTTTTGTCTGTTTAGGAGTTTGCTGGCTGTGGGTTTCTTGTAGATGGCTTTTACTATTTTGAGGTATATTCCACGTATGCCTAGATGTTTGAGGGTTTTTATTAAGAAGGGGTGCTGGATTTTATCAAAAGCTTTTTTGCATCTAATGATATTATGATGTGGTTTTTGTTTTGATGTCAGTGGATGTATTTAATTACATTTATGGTCTTACAAATGTTAAACCAGACTTGCATCCCAGGGATGAAGCCTACTTGGTCCTGATGGATGATTTTCAAGATGTTTTGTTGAATCCGGTTTGCTAGGATCTTGTTGAGAATTTTAGCATCTATGTTCATCAAAGATATTGACCTGTAATTCTCTTTCTTTGTTGGATCTTAACCTGGCTTGGGTATTAATGTGATGTTAGCTTCATAAAATGATTTGGGGAGAGTTCCATCTTTCTCAATCACCTGGAATATTTTCAGTAGGATTGGAATCAGTTCCTTCTTAAATGTCTTATAGAATTCTGCAGGAAAGTAATTTGATTCAGGACTTTTTTTTTGTAGGTAGTTTTCTTATGACGTAGGCAATTTCCTTGATTATTATTTGTATATTTACGGTCTCAATTTCTTCTTGTTTCAACCTGAGAAGGTTGTGTGATGTCAGAAAGTCCTCCATTTCCTTAAGGTTTTCAAGTTTGTTTCCATAGAAGTGTACATAGTAGTCTCTAATGATCTTTTGTATTTCTTCAGGGTCAGATGTTACTTCATCTTTTGTGTTTTTGATTGTGTTTATTTGGGTCTTTTCTCTGTTTTTCTTGGTCACTCTAGCTAGGGGAACATTTATCTTGTTTATCCATTCAAAGAACAAGCTTTTTATTTTGTTGATTTTTTGTATTACCTTTTTTCTTCTATGTCCCGGATCTGAAATTTTATTTTAGTGATCTAGATTCTTCTGCTGAAATGAGTGTTTTGATGGTCTTGCTTTTCCAGCTTCCTTAAGTGACTTGTTAGGCTGTTAATTTGTGATCCTTCCATTTTCTTCATGGGCATTTGAAGAGATATGAATTCCCCTCTTACTACAGCTTTCATGGCATCCCAGAGATTTTGGTAAGATGTTTCTTCATTTTCATTTGTTTCCAGGAATCTTTTGATCTCTTTTTTGATTTTATCATTGACCCAGGAGTTGTTTAGCATCATCCTGTTTAGTGTCCATGTCTTTGTGGGGTGTGAGGGAAACTTGTTGATGTAGATGTTTATTTTTATTCCACTGAGGTCTAAGAAGGTGCACGGCAAAATTTCAATCTTTTGAAATTTGTTTATGCTTCATTTATGGCCAAGGATGTGGTTGATCTTAGAGTACATTCCATGTGATGATGAGTAGAATGTATATTCTGTGATCGTTGGGTGGAGTGTTCTGTAGGTATCAATTAAGTCTATTTGGTCAAGAGTCACATTGAGGTTCTGGATCTCATTGCTGATTTTTTTTGTCCTGATGATATGTCTAGCATTATGAGTGGGGTATTAAAGTCCCCAGCTATGATAGTGTTAGAGTAAATATCTTTTTTGGGTTTACCTAGGAGCTACTTTATTTATAAAAGTTGGTGCTCCTATGTTGGGTGCATATATGTTTAGGATGAATATTTCTTTTTTTTTTTTTTTTGAGTTGGAGTCTCACTCTGTCGCCCAGACTGGAGTGCAGTGGCCACTCCCGGCCACTGCAGCCTTGACCTGCTGGGCTCCGGCGATCCTTCAGCCTCAGCCTTCCAAGTAACTGGAATTACAGGCATGCGCTACCATGCCCGGCTGATTTTTTGATTTATTGTAGAGATGAGGTCTCGCTGCCCAGGTGGGTCTTGAACCCGTGGACTCAGGCAATCCACTCACTTCAGCCTCCCAAAGGTGTGAGATTACAGGCTGAGCCACTGAGCCTGGCTAGGATGAATATTTCTTGTTGATGGATTGAATCTTTTATCATTATGTAGTGGCCTTATGTATCTTTTAAAATTTTTGATAGCTTAAAGGGTATTTTGTCTGAGATTAAGATCACAACTCCTCCTTTTTTCTGTGCTCCGTTTGCCTGAAATTTTGCTTCCCATCCTCTTACTTTGAGCCTGTGAGTGTCCTTTCTAGTGAGATGAGTCTCTTGGAGGCAATAGATTGTTGCCTGGTGATATTTTATTCATTGTGCCATTCTATGTTTTTTCAGTGGTGCATTTAGTCCATTCACATTCAGGCTAATTATTGAAATGTGAGAGTAGATCTATATCATGAGGTTCTTACAGAGTTTTTGTTGCTTTTTTGTGTGTCTTTTGGTTTTTGGGTTGGTTCATGTTTGTTTTCAATCTTTTTCCTGTAGTCTTGTGAAGAAAATTGTTGTTCTTTTTTTCCCTTATCTTCTGTGTTAAGTACTTTCTTAAGTGTTTCTTGTAGAGGTGGTCTGGTGGCAGCATAAGATCTTAGAGTGGATTTCTAGGAAACATTTTAATTCTCCCTCACTGATGAAGTTTAGCTTGGCTGGGTAGGTTATTCTTGGTTGAAATTGTTTATCTTTTAGAACTTTGAAGATAGGGCTCCATGCTTTCTTAGCCTGAAGGGTTTCTGTAGATAAATCTGCTGTTATTTTTCCATGGTAGGTAATCTGACCTTTTTCTCTTGCTGCCTTTAGGATTTTTTCTTTTATACCTATTTTATTTAGGCAAATTATCATGTTTCTGGGAGTTGGTCTTCTCATTTCTTGTCTTGCTGGGGTTCTCTGAATATCTTGTGTTTGAATTTTTGCATCACTGATGAGATGAGGAAAGTTTTCTTGAATGATTTCATGGAATGTTTGTTCCAGGGTGGTCTCTGTCTCTCTTTCTGCCTCAGGAAGTCCAATTACTCTTAGGTTTGGTCTCTTGGAGTAACTGCTTATCTCTTGAATGTTTTGTTCTGTCTTTTTAAGCTTCTTTTTCTATGTTTTTAACAGTTTGGGTTAGTCCTATATTTTGGTCCTTAAGCTCTGAGAGTCTTTCTTCTGCTTGGTTAATTCTGCTTTCCATACCTATCAGTTTGTTTTTTATTTCATTTACAGTATTCTTTACTTCTGTTATCTCAGTTATCAACTCCTTCCTATTTTATTCTTGTCTTCCCTCAATTATTTTTAATCTCTCTATTAATGTCTTGATATTTGGGTTTGTAGTTTGAGACCAGTCATTCTGGGGGCTCTTCATTATTTGCATTCTGAAGTCAGTTTTCTCATTCTGACCTCCCAGGGTCTGTGAAAGACCCACATTCTTGTGGTTATTCTTCATTTGTGTAGATTTTTCTCTTCCCCTTTCCCTTCCCTTTTTAAATTCTGTTTTTCAGGGATGGTTGGGTTGCTTTTACTTCTTTTTGTTCAATCTCCTGTTCTTCCTCATCAGGATTCTCTGGTTTTTTTCACTTTTGAGGCTGGACTGTGGGTTGGGGGCTGTACTTTTTGCAATTTTGAAATTTAATTGAGGGGAAAGGTGTGATTCAGAATCTATCTGCAGATCCCAGTATCCACTGACAGGTGTATGGAGACCCTAGAACCCACTTCCCACTGCCTTACAATCTGTCCATGCAGTGGAGTTTAGGTTTGCTTCATGGAACAAAAGGAGGTAAGAGAAAGGAAGATAATGGAAGGGGGGTCAAAAGGAATTTGGAGAGAGAGAAGAGAAAGAGGGAAAACAGACATATATACCAACTAATGAATGAAAAGAGACACAATGCCAGAAAAGAGTAAAAAACCAACAAAGAAAATTCCCTAATGCATACTGGTAATCACACAAAGACAGCCCAATAAATTCATGCCATTTGATGTGTTTTTTCCCCAACACAAACAGGTAGTCTAAATCAAAAAGTAAACAAAAGTGAGCAAAGAAAACAGCCAAAGCAATAAAATAAAAAATAAATATAAGAAACCAGACTGACTCCTGAGTGTCTAAAGTCTCTTCAGCTCTGATCTCTAGTCCATTCCCTTTCATCCCCTTTGCTCTCATTGCAGCAAATAGGGTTGCTCATATCTTTGGTCAGTTCCCTTGACTTGCTGACTGACAGGTCTACCACACAGAACTGAGTTGTCAGTGTCTGATTCAGCATAGGGGAGGGTCTCCTGTCTCCTCTCTTGGTGAGGTTACCTTAGAAAACAAGGTGGAGGCTGCGTGGAGATGGGCAGGGAAATGCAAATCTCTGCCTGGAAAATGGCTGTGTTGGGTGGCTCCTTTTCCCCAGATCCTTTCTCTCCACTCATCAGGGAACCAGTTGATCAGCTATGATGGCCAACAGTCACGTGTATCCAGCATCAGGAACTGGGAATCAGCAGCTGCGACTTGGTGTGCTTCCAGCAGCTTGGGGTGGAGAAGGGAACTGGGAATTCCCCGGGGCCGGAGCCGAGAGCTGCAACAACAGCAATTGTTCAGCACCCGGTAATCACCACAGCAGCAATCCCCTGTGGAGGCCATAGTGCAATGGAGGCAGTTTGCTTCATGGGACTGGCTATAACAGCCACCCCCATGTAAGTGGTGGCTACGGGGGCACATGGAACTGCCCTCAGGAGTCACCCTTTGTGGAGATCTCCACAGTTCGACTAGTCTCATTGCCATCTTGCTGAGCACAGCAATAGGACTTCTAAAAGAAGACAGAAAAATATCCTTAGTAAACTCTAGTGACTCCTTAATTTTAAATAATCAGCAAATTTTGATAATTCTGACAGTTTTTGAGAATTTACTAGGAACCATCCCTTAAATACAGGAAATGATATAAAAATATAGTAATAACTACCACCAACACCATCACTACTATCACTTACATTTATGGAGAAATTATGATGTTTCAGGTACAACCTGCCCTAGAATCAATACTCTATTTTCCTTACTGTGTCTATCTGAACACAAGATGTTGTTTGTTATCATTTGGTTTATAAATCAGTTTAGGATCCACCAGGAGGAGCCTTATAGCTGCAGTTCCCGCTTTGGGAAACATAGCTTTAAAAATCTCATTTACACTCTAGCCATGAATGTCTAATAGTGTTCATTGACTTTGAATTCTTGCCAAAATTCCTATTTTTGCAACTGAAGGAATCCTCATTGAACTTTACCCGACAATTGATAACCATTGCTACATTTTTATCTGAAATACATATGAATTCTTGTTGATGTATACACTAAGCTTTCCAACAGGATTAATTTTTAGATTATTTTCTCATGTATGGAGCTATACTGAAAAAAATATTTTTAATCACCATTTTGCTGTCATTTCTTCAATTTCTTACAGCTTATCTAGTAAAACACATCCAGGAGAATAAATTGAGTCATTTTTATATCTGCACGATGATTACTTTCATAATTTTCAGTAGGAAATAAAGAAGCTACTTATTGGTCTCTAGAACTTAAACATGTAAAAGGAAACTACTGTTATATTTATCATCCCTTAACAGGAAATGCAAAGCTCTTTAAGACAGACAATGGACAGATAGTTTCATAAAAGACACTGCAAATTTAATAAGCTCCACTATCTTTTGCTGATTCCTATTTGCTATTCATGAAAATGGGATTTGGGTGACTTCATGTTTTGTGTTTTATAACAGGATTTTCAAGAGAATGAATGAGGAATACACAGTATGAGTTTCATCTCAATAAGTTATATTTTAAAATTAATTTTAAGCCTCTTTTAGTACTGTATTCATAACAATCACAACTGTGTTGGGTGTTTTGGAGAATATACACTTTTGTAGTTGAGTCAGAGAATAGTGGTATATATGTTTGTGGTTGGACAATGATGAAACTAATAGTTATACTTCGAATTTAGAAATATATATGCTTATACATGCCTTTACTTATGCCTGTTGTACTCTTACATATTCTCTCATTAAATATATCTATGTACATATTTGTATGTATATATATTCCCCTCAAAGAGTGAAAACCATCCCATTGACACATAAACCTATTTTTTAAATTCATTCTCATGGACATTGATCAAACCTTTAGTGTTTAAGTAACTTCTTGATTTTCAATCACAATTGAAACTAGGAAATTTCAATGAATTTCCAGAGATAAATTTGAATACAGTAGTCAGTAAATAATCAATACCAGCACATTTTTTTTAAAGTATTGTAGCACACACTAAATTTTTTGTTTAATATTTCTTTTTGCATGGACTCTGACAGTTTTATCAGCAACATTCTGGACTCTCTCTGACTTAATTTTTTATTCTTTCATTCATATCATGTATTCTTTATTATTTATGTATAAAACCCTGACAGATACTTCTGATAAAACATGTTCTTTAAATGTATTTTCTTCTTAGCTCTTTCTAATATTAAACACTCAAAATTATTTCACTTTTTTGTTACCCATTATTACATTTTTTTATTAAGTAATGCTACAAAAAAGAATCAATTATCACCTCAAATTTTTCCAAAATTAATCAATGAAATTATTAACATTTAAAATAATGCTCATAATATAAGGTTTTTAAATTTTATAATTCTGATATTTCATTCATTTTTCATTATAACTTCTGAGTTATACATTTTTCTAGTACCTGACATTTTAATTCTAAAATAATATCTTAAGTTACAGCTTGAGTATATTGTTTGAGGTAAGAAACTGAAAATAAGTGAGGATCATATTCATCAACATGGCCAAAATTATACTTATGCAAATGTATATTTAACAATTCAAAAAAGTATACTAGAATATTTAAAGAAAATTTTAATAATAAAAAGAGAAAATTATTTTACAAATAAAGTTTAGCATGATGGACAGGATTAGATTGTGATTTATATTCATTTTAATAGGTAACACATGGCTGAGTACCCAGTACATGTTCTGAAAATTTACCCCTCCTACTTTAACAAGAAAGGAAGCTTGTAATTACCATGACCACCGGCTTTTTAAACTAATTATTTTCATTTTGTTTATGTGGTACTTTTATTGACTGGACTGCTTTAGGAAAACAGGTCTTCTGCAAATGGATTTTAAAACCATGACAGTTTTTGTTAGTGAAGGTGGTATTCAGCAGGTGGTAAAAAATCATGGTTTTGTTTTGAGAAATACTTATCTTGCTTACTTCAGTGTGTTTGTTATTTTATTTTCATTCAAAGAACTTGTTTTAATGCATTGGACTGAGTGTTAATATGTTATATATGCATCATGAAATGCAGATGAAACTTCAGCATTGGGCCCAAGAGAGTACTTTTTAATTGCAGAAACCAGTAAGTCAAAATTTATAGAATCATAGAATTTGAGACTTCCACAGAAACTTAGAGATCATTTATTCAAGGACTAGAAATGCCTTTTAAAAAGTTCGCAAATTTAGCCGGGCTCGGTGGCTCAGCCTGTAATCCCGCGCCTTTGGGAGGCTGAGGTGAGCGGATTGCCTGAGCCCGCGGGTTCGAGACCTGTCTGGGCAGCAAGACCTCATCTCTACAATAAATCAAAAAAGCAGCCGGGCTTGGTAGCGCACGCCTGTAATTCCGGCTACTCGGAAGGCTGAGGCGGAAGCATCGCCGGAGCCCAGCAGGTCGAGGCTGCGGTGGCCGGAAGTGGCCACTGCACTCCAGTCTGGGCGACAGAGTGAGACTCCAACTCAAAAAAAAAAGTTCCCAAATTCACTAACCTACAAGGACCAGTCCAACATTTGACCCAGATTTTCTGATTTCCAATGTTCATTCTACAAAAAATGGCAATTACTTCTCATAATAAAAATTGTTCATTCATTAAATAATGATGTTCAAAAATTAAGCAACTCCCAGTTTTGGTGAAATAGCAATTTATGGCAAAAGGGTAGTTTTATTTACACTATAATTTTTGAGGCTTCTTGTGGTTATTGACATTGATTTTATTCAAAGTGAGTTGGGTTAGATGAGATGGAATCTGAATATATTCACCTTAGATCCCAACTCCCTAGTTGAATCAGTGGTTAGCAGAAGGACTTTCCTATAAAGCAAATCTGACACAAAGCTTTTAAGCAGTGAGTAATAACTCTCTTTAATAACATGAATTCCTCGTTATCATCAACACTGAGGGTGCGCAAATCACACTGTTTAGGTACAATGAGCTGTTTTATGGCCAGCATTTAAAGCCCCTCAACTTTTTGCCCAAAGAAAAATGTTTCACCTCTGACAAAAATGCTGCAAGGATCAATGATAAATCAATGATAAATTAGACTGATGTGAAGTATTTCCCGTAGTATAAAAGAAATATGCCTTACAAATAGAAATCATTATTAGAAAGGCTGACTCTGCACTAATGTATGTCATTTCCCAAAAGACAGTACTTTACAAGACAGAAAGGGGTAATTCAAGTATTTTCATATTGGATAACCCCTTTTCTCTTCTTTAATGATGGAGAATAGATGAAGAAAGTCTTAACTAATATCAGAGAGAATAGAAAATTAGTGTAGTGCAGAAAGGAATCTGTACCAGAGCAATAGTGGATATATTTTCTCTTATCCTATTGATAACTAGAGTCAACCCTTCTGAAACATCCTATCATAGCCTGTAGCATCCTTCCTAGGAGATAATGCATCCCAGGTTTGGTACAAGTCTTACCAAGAGCAATTCCCCACTGTTTGTGCTGCTTCCTTCTGGATGAGAGGAGGTGTGAATTTTTTCTCTCCTTGGGGATGTACAATTCTTGTAGGGTTTGTAACTATTCTGAAAAAGGTGAGGAAACTTACAGAGAGGAATGTGAAGAGCAATTTGGATTCAAGTTGCCATTCTTTTATTTTATTCCTGCCTTTCTTTCTCTCTCTCTCTCTCTCTCTTTCTCTTTCTTTCTTTCTCTCTCTCTCTCACTTTCTTTCTAGCTGATAGTGTTAAGAAATTTCTTTTCTCGTTTTTTTATTGTCATCTAAAGTAGTGCTTCATCGAAGACAAAAAGTGGAAATCTTTTAAATTGTCCCACAGGAAGTGTTTACATTTCTGAAAAAATGATCTTCATAGAGCTTATTTAGTTTCTGTTTAATTTATTCAGGGATCAAACAAGTTGCTTGAATGTCACAGTGTTGCTGTGACAATTATATGAACATCTAGAAAACAAAGCAAGATTCTAAGCTACCTCAGAGGAGAACAAAGATGCATCTTGAATTTGTACAAAGAAATCCTCCTTCTTGACTGGTATTATCACATGGTTTTCAAACAAAGGAAGAGAAGAAAATAACATTAAAATGGAAATAGAAGCCATTTGATTTGGAAGACTAATTTTGAAATGTTTTCCAGTCCTTTAGAATGACCTTAAACATGACCAAGGGATTTGAGTTTAGTGGAGAAAGATTTAGTGATTTAAATTCTCTTAAGCCCTGAAATGGGGTATGGAAGATAACTATAAAATTTCCTTCTCCAAAGGGCTTCAATAATTGCTCAAGTGAAGATGATTATGCTTTTGGAAAAAGTAGATATTCATTAGAATACTTTTCTGGATCCTTGATGTGTAGCTATAATTAATATAAAGATCTGGAAACTGGCAGGGATGAAAGGGGAGTCTAATTAACTGTATTCAAATATGGTAGAACATTTAAGGTATTTTGCTGTAAATAAGGAAATACAAATATAAAAGTAATTATTGTTAGTATCAATTGTTTTAGCATAATGATGTTATGTTTTATATAGACCTTATACACAGATCCATCTCTATTACTCAAAACCACCTAATGATGGTCAGACATTATTTTCATATTGCCAATAAGAAAATTGACCCAAGAGTACATCATTCTCAGAAGGAACACTGAAACCAGATCTTCCAATTCTTAGTCACTCTCTTTCTTTTGCTACATGCTATTTCCTGTAGTTGTGCGTGTGTGTGTGTGTTTGTGTGTGTGTGTGTGTGTGTGTGTGTGTGTGTGTGTGTTTCATCTAGATGAATAGCTATGTAGTCTAGGTGATTACTGAGGTCATCTTCGGTTTTAAGAGTTTTGAAAAAGGGCCTTCCCATGTTTTCTGATAATTACAAGCTCCTTACAATCTCCACCTTTGAGTTTCTATTTCTGCTGATCTTTCAACCCTACTTGCCTGCCACCTCCCATTGCCGGTTCTCTCTCATTTTCCTGACCCAGGTATGCCTCTATCTGTACATACCAGCCTTCGTGAAGATTTTAGGCAGTTGAGAATTTAAAAATTGAACAATTGATTTTGTTATTAGTTATTAAAGTCCTTTAACCATTCCTTTAATGCCAAGTATTGACTGATCATTTTCTTCTGCAGACTTAAGGCTCCACATAGTCTGGCTCTCTCTGTTGAGACCAAAACCTTTTGTCTCCTCTTCTTTATGTCACAACTTCCCTTCTCTTACTATGAAACTCAGTTTATCTGTTTACCTTTTACTGCCTCTTTTAAATTCATAACATTAGAATTTTACCTTCAAGTCCACATTACCAATTCTTCTTCCAAGCAAAAACAATTCTTTCTCTTAACCAAAAGTTACAATGTTTTCCTCCAGTTCACACTTACCTGTATCCTCTGCTTAAACCATTCAATTCTTGGCTAGTTACTGAAGTCCCTTTCACTTAGAAGAGATCTTTACTTATCACTAGCAGTAAAGTGCTTGTTGAATAAATCAGTGATTGAAAATAGTCTGTCTTTTTTCTTTTCCTTCAGTTTTAACCTCAGTCCTAGGTCTCATCTCTAATAATTTAGGCTACTGCATTCACTGAGAGGTTGATTATTTTTCTATTCTTTTATCCTAAATTTTATTTTATTTTATTTTATTTTTGAGTTGGAGTCTTACTCTGTCGCCCAGACTGGAGTGCAGTGGCCGCTCCCGGCCACCGCAGCCTCGACCTGCTGACTCCGGCGATCCTTCCGCCTCAGCCTTCCAAGTAGCCGGAATTACAGGTATGCGCTACCACGCCCGGCTGCTTTTTTGATTTATTGTAGAGATGAGGTCTCGCTGCCCAGGCGGGTCTCGAACCCGCGGGCTCAGGCAATCCACTCACCTCAGCTTCCCAAAGGCGCAGGATTACAGGCTGAGCCACTGAGCCCGGCTTATCCTAAATTTTAAACATCTTACTACTTTAATTCTAACTAAAATTTCAACAGTATCTCTGGAAATCTCCATAACTTACTATCTGGATTATTTGTTATTTGCTTTCCAACATTTTTTTTTTTTGAACTCCATAAAACTTACCACCTTCATTTCTTATTACTCTACATTCTCAGGTAACTTAATAATTACTGGGGACTTTATAACAGCTACATTTATCAATATCAGTAAAGGCACACACACAAAAACAACAAAACAGATGGACCAAATGGTTCTCTATTTAAAATATGGTCTATGATTCATTGAGAGTGTAAAAATACCCTTTTTTAAGAGAAACATTTGGCAATTTTTCACAATGCTTAAGTTTATGTGACTTAAGAAGCAGCAGTTCTACTTTTAGGATTTAGCCTATGAATACATGTGCATAGTTGTACAAAATTAAAAAGCAATGATATTGTTTATTGAAAATTAGTTAAAATGATGAGACACTGAAAATAGCCTAAATGTCCATAGGTGAGACATTTGTTTCCTAACACACAGATCATCTAAAATGATATATTGCTGAGTTAAGAAAACCTTGATTAAATTTCTTTTACTAAGCTTTAAATCTCTGGAAATCAAAAAAAATTGTGACAACCATTGTTTTCTATGAATTTTACCAAGACATGTAGACACAATTACTTACAAAATAGTTAAACATTAAGGGTAGTAAAGAGTAGTAAGTAAAGTATTCAAAAATGGGGGGGGAAAGCAATAGGGTAACTGTAAGTCCCTTGCATAGCATACTAGGCCATTTTCTGATAAGCCCACACCTAAGATTTATCTGTAGCACCAGGTAAATAAACTTTGTTAGCACAGTAGTATAGGGCTTATGAAATTTACATTCTGTGATAGTCATTGAAACTGGTCCAAATCCCTCATATAAGTAATGGTTACAGTTTTTTAATAAAATTAGAAATGTACCCTCTCAGTCTTAAAGCTTGAAACTTAACATTTATCTTACCTGAGTTCCTTTCTCAGACAATCAACCTGCAAAACTATAGTATTGGAACTGAAACTCATTAGATCACCACATTCAAATAATGAAATGCCAGACCTTGTCCTAAATTTTTGTTTTCTATGTTTTTGCCCCACTATATAAGCCTATGACTTCAGTGAAATGGGGAGATTGATTTGAAATAACCTCCCATTCTCCTTGGCTGATATCACCCAAATAAAATGCCTTCTTCCCTGGTGATACTCATAGTCTCAGTGTTTAACTTTTTGTGTGGAGCAGCAGGATCTCAAATGAACCACTGCATATCAGTAGCATCATTAGATATTACGATTTTACTGAAACATTATTGTTTATTCGTTTTTCTTCTTGTGGACATTAACTTGAATTTTATTTAAGTCGGATTTTTTTCCTTTACAAACTATGAAAAGCCTGTTTCCCAGATTATCTTTTCTTTGACCCTGCTTTGTCATGCTGCTGGTTTCCTCATTAATAAGGAAGCAAAGACTCAAGTAAATAAATAAAGCCATGGTTGTTCACCTCCTATAATGTAGAAAAATCACGTATAATAAAATATTTTTAAAATCTCTGAAGCAGTATGTAATAATCTGAATGTTATCTAACAATTTCAGTGGAGGATAAAATTCCAAAATCCCTCTCATCTCTACATGGAAAGAGAAACAAGATGCACAGTTACATAGTTACATAGGAAAATATTATTTCAAACAGTATTTCCATCATAATATAAATCTTGGAAAACTGATACATAAATAAACCTAGAAAAATATACACTCAATTACACATAGAAATCTTTCATACTTAAACCTGGAAAATATATATCAAAGTACTATAGTGGTTATCTACAGAATCAAGGATTAAATTAGATATTTCACTTTTTAATTATATTTTTCTATATGATGTACATTTTGCAGAGGCATGGGAGAAAAAAATATTTCAGGTAAGAGCCAAGAAAGGGATGAAATAAAACTCTGAAAAATAGTAAATATTAGACAGTGGAACTTTTTCTACCCTTCTCCCTCTGCTTGTTAATCTTCAGTCTTTGTTTTACTTGATGGTGGAGAAAACAATGTTTCTTTTTTAAATGTAATGGTACAGCATATTCTTAGTTAGGATTATTTAATTTCTATAAGAACTTTGAAGCATTTGTACCTTTAAAGCCTGGTGGCATACAAATTAACAATTTATTTTAAAAAAATAAACTCATTCAATTTGCATATACAATTTTGTTAAAAATTAGTATTATTTAACTGGACATGATGGCTTATGTCTGTAATCCTAGTGCCTTAAGAAGCTGAGACGGGAGGATTGCTTGAAGCTACAAGTTCAAGACCAGCCTGGGCAACACAGCATGGTTCTGTCTCTACAAAACAAAAATTGTTTTAAAATAAATTGGTTATGATGGCATGCACCTGTAGTCCCAGGCAGTCAGAAGACTGAGGCTGGAGGAAAACACTTGAGCCCAGGAGATCAAGTCTACAGTGAGCAATGACTGTACCATTGCACTCCAGCCTAGGTGACAGAGTGAGATCTTGTCTCTACAAATAATGATTAACAATAATAATAATAAAATCTCATGTACTATTTTTGAATTATTGCAATATTTTTGAATTATTGCAATATTACAAAGTTTCTTTATTTTTTTAAGAAATTTTATTTTAGAGACTTGAGAAACACTAACTACATAAGTAGGCTGCATGCAGGTGATGTTTGGGCTTCCAACTGGCCCTCATTCCCCCGATAGTGGAGCAGATACTCTTTGTGTTGTCATGGGTCCTCCACCTTCCTCCCACCCCTTCCCCTTGCAGAGCCCATCAACTGCTGATCTCTCCCTTGTGCTCATGTGTCTATTGTACAGGGCCCACTTATGATTGAGAATGTGTGATATTCAGTTCTATGTTTCTGTAATAGATCAGTTAGTATGATGGTCTCCAATTCCATCCAATTTTCTATGAAGTGCATGATTTTGTTCTTTATGGGTGTGTAATTCTTTATCATGTATATGTACCACATTTCTTTATCCAGTCCACTTTTGATGGGCAGTAGCATTGGTTTCATGCTTTGACTATCGTGAATAGTGCAACAATATATGTCTGTACAGGTGTCTTTTTGGTAGAATGATTTATGCTCCTACAGGGGTATTCCTAAGAAAGAGATTGCTGGATCGTATGGAAGGTCAATTTTTAGTTATTTTAGGCATTGCCACATGACTTTCCATAAAAGTTGAACTAGTTTGCATTCCCACCAACAGTGTAGAAGCATTCCCTTTTCACCACATCCACACCAGCATCTGTTGTTTTTTGATTTATTAATGATAGCTGTCCTTACTGGAGTTAGGTGGTATCTCATTGTAGTTTTTATTTGCATTTTTTCTGATGATTAGTGAGACGGGGCATTTTTTCATGTGTCTGTTGGCTGTTTGTATGTGTTCTTTTGAAAGGTGTCTGTTCATATCCTTTGCCCACTATTTAATGGAGATTTTTAAAAATTTTGCTTTTGTGTTCTTTTCTTTCACCTTGTTTGAGTTCCTTGTAGATTCTGGATGTTAGGCATTAGTCAGATGCACAATTTGCAAATATTTTCTCCCATTCCATCTCTTTACTCTCCTAATGGTTTCTTTTGCTGTGTAAAAGGTTTCAATTTTATGAGGTCCAACTTGTCTGTCTTAGCTTTTATGACATGCACCTTTGGGAACTTGGTCAATGATTCATTGCTTATTCTGATGTGCATAAGGGTGTATTTTACATTGTCTTCTAGGATGTTTATAGTTTGGGGTTTTATATTTAGGTCTTTGATACACTTAGTTGATTTTTGTATATGGTGACAGGTAAAGACCCAGTTTCATTCTGCATGTGGTCAGCCAGTTTTCCCAGCACCATTTACTAAATATGGTCTCTTTTCCCCAGTGATTGTTCCTGATGACATTGTCAAACACAAGTTAATTGAGAGACCATGTTTTTGCTTCTGGAATCTTTCTTTTTCCAATGAACTATGTGCCTAGTCTTGTACCAATACTTGACTGTATAATTAGTACCCAAAGCAGAATGTTTACTGTAGTATTATTAAAAATTTTAAATTCTCAAAGTGTAAAACCACCAACTTTGATCATTTTGCTGATGATTATTTTGGTTATTTGTGCTCTTTTTTTTTTCCATATGAAGTTTTATACTGTCATTTCCAGGTCTGAGAAGAATGATGCTGGTAATTTGACAGATATTGCATAGAATCTTTATATTGTCTTGGGTAGAATAGAAATCTTGACAATATTCATTCTTCCATTCATGAGCAAAAAATGTTTTTTCATTTGTTTGTGTGATCTTTGATTTGAGAATGTTTTGTAGTTCTCATTGTAAAGGGCTATCACTTCTCTGCTTAGGTGAATGCCAAGGTATTTCTTTCTTTTTTGTGTGTGGCTATTGTGAATGGGATTGTGCTTTTTTTTTTTTCTTTTTCTTTTTTGAGTTTGGGTCTCACTCTGTTGCCCATACTGGAGTGCCATGGCACACTCACAGCCACCCTAAGCATCGACCTGCTGGGCTCAGGTGATCCTTCCACCTCAGCCTTCCAAGTAGCCACAACTACAGGTGTATGCTACCACATCCAGTTAATTTTTAAAATTTATTATAGAGATGAGGTCTCACCAAGTTGCCCAGGCTGGTCTCTAACCTGTGGGCTCAGGTAATCCACTAGCCTCAGTCTCCCAAAGTGCTGGGATTGCAGGCTGAGCCACTGAACCTGGTCAGGGTTATATTTTTAGTTGATTCTCTGCCTGCTTGTTGCAGAAGCATAGAAATGCAACAGTGTTTTGCACATTTGTTTCATAGCCCGAGGCTTTACCTAAGTCATTTTTTAGTGAAAGGAGGTTTTTGGCAGACTACCTTGAATTTTCAAGGAATAGTATCATATCATCTGCAAAGAGGGATACCTTAACTTTCTCTTTTCCTATTTGGATATCCCTGATTTTCTTCTCTTGCCTGATTACTCTAGCTAGGATTTTCCAGAACCATATGAACAGGAGGGATAATAGTGGGCATCCTTGTCTTGTTCCTGTTTTTAGGGAGAAGGCTTCCAATATCTGCCCACCGAGTAAAATGTTGGCTGAGGGTTTATTATACATGATGCTTACTGTTTGGAGGAATGTTCCTTCTATGCCTAGGTGTTCAGGGATTTTATCAAGAAGGGATGCTGCATTTTGTTGAATGCTTTTCTTGCGTCTCATGATATAATCATGCAGTTCTTGTTTTTACATTTGTCAATGTACTGAATTATGTTTATGGTGTTGTGAATGTTGAACCAGCCCTGCATCCCAGGTATGAAGCCCCCCAGTCATGGTGAATAAACTTTGAGATGTGTTGTTGGATCTGTTTTGCTAGAATTTTGTTGAAAATTTTTGTGTTTACATACGTGAGAGATTGACCTGCAATTCTCTTTCCTAGATGGATTTGCCAGTTTTGAGTATCAGTATAATGATATTTTCATAAAATGATTTGGGAGAATTCCATCATTCTCCATTGTTAGGAATATTTTCAATAAAATTGGTATCAGATCCTCCTTGTATGTCTTGTAGAATTCAGCTGGGAAGCTGTCTGGTCTGGTTTTTTTTTTTTTTCTTTTTTTTGTTTGTTTGTTTTTTGGCGGAAAGATTTCTTATGATTGAGTTGATTTCCTGGATAGTTATTGGTCTGTTTAGAGTTTTAATTTCTTTTTGTTTCAACCTTAGAAGGTTGTGTGATGTCAGAAACTACTCTGTTTTCTTTAGGTTTTCTAGTTTATTTGCATACAGGGGTTCATAGTAATCTCAGATAATTTTTTGAATTATTTCAGGGTCAGTTGTGACTTAACATTTTGCATTTCCAATTGCGTTTATTTGGACTTTCTCTGTTTTATTTTTTTAGTCAATCTGTCTGGGAGTCCATCGATCCTATTTATCATTTCAAAAAAAAAAAAGCTTTGTGTTGATCCTTTCTATGATATTTTTATCTTTTATCCTACAATTGAGATCGTATCTTGGTGATCTGGATCTTCTGTGAAAGCTAGGATTTTGTTGATCTTGTCTTCCAGCTCCCTTAGGAGTGACATTAGGCTGTTTATTTGTGCTTTTTCTGTTTTCTTAATGTGTGTGTGCAATACTATGAATTTTTCTCTTAACACTGTTCTTTTGGCATCCCAAGATTCCGATAAGATGTGTATTTGTTTTCATTTATTTCCAGAAATATTTTTATTTCTTATTTTAAAAAATATTTTTATTTCTATCTTGATTTCCATATTGACCCAGAAGTCATTCAGCAGCATGCTATTTAGTGTTCACGTCTTTCTGAGTTTTGGGGGGAATTGTTAGTGGTGATATTTATTTTTATTCCACTATGATCTGAGAAGGTTAATAGTATTATTTTGATCTTTTGAAAATTGTTCATGCTTGGCTTAAGTTCTAAAATGTGATTGATCTTGGATATGTTCAATGTGCTGATGATCAGAATGTATGCTCTATAATCATTGGGTAAAGTGTTCTTAGATTTCTACTAAGTTCATTTTATGAAGTATCTAGTGGAGGTTCCAGATATCCTTGTTTGGTTTTTTGTCTCAATAATCTAGCTAAAGCTGAAAGTGGGGTATTTAGGTCTTCAACTATAATTGTGTGAGTCAATGTTCTCTCCTAGTTTACTTAGTAGTTGTTTTATAAAATCTGATATTCCTGTGTTGGGTGCATATATGTTTAGAATGGATAGTTCTTGCTGGTAGATTGAGCCTTTTATCATTATGTTGTTTCTTTTTAACTTTTGATGACTTGAAGACAGCTTTGTCTGATATCAGAACAGCTACTCCTGCCTTCTTCTGTTTTCTGTTCACCTGAAAGAAAGTTTTCTAGTCTTGGACTTTGAGTCTGTCAGTGTTCTTTGCAGTGTGATGAGTTTCCTAGAGGCAGCAGATTGTTGGATCATGCTTTTTTATCCAGTTTTCTCCTCCACATCTCTTAAGTGTCACAGGCAGTGCACTCATATTTGAGTTGATTATTGAAATGTGAGAGTTTATACCTGTCACAGGTTGTTGTGTTTCCTTTTAACTTTTGTATTTATATATGTGTGTGCTTTCGTTTTCATGGGTGCTTGTATGCTTTGCTATGTTTGCTTACACTGTTGTGATGGGAATGACTATTCTTTTTTTCCCTTTTCTTTTATTTTTTCCATGTTCAAGGTCTTCTTAGGCATCTCCTGAAGGACTAGTTTGGAGGAAGAATATTCTCTTAGGGATTGGATATCTGTAGGATCTTAATTCTACAACACTGATGAAGCTTAGCTTGGTGGGAATTTTTGATTGGAATTGCTCATCTTTAAGAACACTAAAAGTTGGACTCCAGTTCTTTCTAACTTGTAGTGTTTCTTCAGACATGTCTGGAGTGATTCTTATGTTGCTTCACTGGTAGGTAGTCTGACTTTTCTCTTTCACTGCCTTTAGGTTTTTTTTTTTCTTTCAAGTTTACTTTGTGGAGGTGGATTACTATGTGTCTTGGTATTGGTCTTCTCTTGCAATACTTTGTAGGGTTCTCCGAATCTCTTTTGCTTGAAACATAGTGTCTCTGATGATATGAGGGAAGTTTTTTGGGGTGATCTCATGGAATTTTTGCCCAATGATGTTCTCCATTTCTTTTCAGCTTCAGGTATACCAACCAAGTGTAGATTTGGCTTCTTGACATAGTCCCACATCTCTAGGAGGCTTCACTTCCTCTTTTTGATTTTTTTTCTTCTAATTTTTTATTAAAGAGTGGCTAATTCCATATTTTTGTCTTCAAGTTCTGATACTCTTTTCTCTGCTTGGTTGATTCGAGTCCCTATATTTCTTACTTGGTATTGATTTTGAGAATGGTATTCTTTATTTTCATTATTTCAGAATAGACTTTTTAAAAAAAATTGACCTGCTCAACTTCTACTTCATATACAATTTCTTTGAGTTTGACTTATTTTTTCTTTTGGTTCCTTTTCATTTTACCACCCAGTCTCTGATTTATGTGGTTGTCATCTGGAGCAGTCATTCTGGTGGAGGTTTCCATTGTTTGTGCTCTGCTGATTTTTTTTTTTTTTTTTCCCTTTCTGGTACTGTCTCTTTAGGACTTGAGGGTTGTCCTTTTTTTCTATTGATTGTTTTCTTGTTTGTGACAGAGTCTTTTTCTTCTCCATAATTCCACCACTCACTGAGAGAGGGAGAAGCATTCACTTCTGTTCTTTGTTCTACCATGTTTCCCTTATTGCAGATTTTCTCTCTCACTGCTAAACTAGTCAGACTAGTTTTTAGCCCCTGCTGCATATGACAGATGGTTTGTGCCTGGCTGGAAAGGGGTGAACTGATTCAGAGCATCTTAGAATTTCTCACCCTACCCTTCACCAGATAGGACTTCTGTTCCTGTATTAACCTGGGACACAGTGAGGAATAGGATGTCTGGATTCCCACGTCTACTGTTTCTTTCTTGTCTCTATATGTTCAAAGAGACCTTTGCTGGGTCTAGAGTGTTTTACCCATTCAAAAGTTTTCAGGGTGCCTCCAGGTTAATTCTTTGTCTTGCTGTAAGAGAGGCACTGGTCTCTTTCTCCCCTACCTGCCAGCAGAAGGCATGCCAGTCAATCTCCGTCTGCAGGTAGGTTTTGCTTGTCTGGAAGTTAGCCATGATGGTAGTGGATAGCACATGGGTTTTGTTCCCCATTCCACTCAGGCTCTTATTGCTCACCACTGACTAGTACTCTTCTACCTTGGAGCCCATGGCTTCTGCCCAGTTGGGAAGGGGTGAACTGACTCAAAGCATCTTAGAATCACTCATCTCTCTCCTTCAACAAGAAGAGCACAGGGCAGGAGGAAGGCTGTCTGGGATCCAACATCTGCTCTTGCTTTCTGGTATCTCTTTGTGTACTCAAAGAGACCTCCACTGGGTTCAAACTTTCTCATCTATCCAAATATGGTCAGGGCATATTCCTTTTCCCTCCTTTCTGTCTTTTTTTTTTTGAGTTGGAGTCTCACTCTGTTGCCCAGACTGGAGTGCAGTGGCTGCTCCTGGCCACTGCAGCCTTGACCTGCTGGGTTCTGGCAATCCTTCCGCCTCAGCCTTCCGAGTAGCTGGAATTACAGGCACGCGCTACCATGCCCGGCTGATTTTTTAAATTTTATTGTAGAGATCAGGTCTCACCAAGTTGCCCAGGCAGGTCTTGAACCCGCAAGCTCAGGCAATCCACTCACCTCAGCCTCCCAAAGTGTGGAATTACAGGCTGAGCCACTGAGCCCAGCTCCTTTCTGTCTTGTTAGGTAAGAGAGGTGCTGGTCTGCTGCTCCACAGTGGCCCTCGTACTCCTCTTCCCTAAGATTTAATTTTACTAGCTGGGTGTGGTAGCATGCTCCTGTAGTTCCAGCTACTTGGAAGGCTGAGGTGGAAGAATTGCCAGAGCCCAGCAGGTCGAGGTTACGGTGACTGGGAGTGTGCCACTGCACTCCGGCCTGGGTAACAGAGTGAGACTCTAACTCAAAAATAAATAAATAAATAAATAGATTTAACTTTAACTTGGAAAACAAGATTAATGTTTTTATTTGCTTTGTAACATGCAGATTAATAAATATACGAGAAAAACTAGCAACCATCTGACCACAACATGATTCAGTTATTAAAAGAAAACTAAATCCTTATTCTTATGTGCAGTAGACTTTACTCATCACTGCATTCTGCTTACAAAATCACATGTTAATATGTTTTATTACTATTACTAATTTAGAGAAGTAAAGGCAGTGCATTTACTTGAAAATCTTGGGGTAAATGGTAAATTAGAATAATTACACTGCTTATTATAAAACAAGAATGGACTTTGGCATTTTAAGTGGTGGAGTTGTGTGTGTTTTACACTGAGGATCTTGTATCTGAAGTGTCACGTTGATTTCTAAGAGAAATTGAGATCCATGGTCAAACATCTAGCTGTTTTACAAATGACAAAATGATTCTCAGCAACTAAGCATAAAACAGTCACTTATTGTCAGATTATATGAAAATTATATGTGAGAGTAGAAAAATACCTGATGCATGCAGTAAATCTAAAAGCAAATATTTCTATTTGTTGCTTTATTAAGCCTCACAGTAACAGTTTAAAAATGCTACAAGCATCAAGCATTTATCTGTAAATTATTTTGAGTAGGAGCAGTGGGTTTTGAAAATGATTACTAGAATATGTGAATCCTGAAAACCTGAGTACTAGTGAGCAACATGTGGGAATTAAGGAATAAAATATATATATGGAAAGCCCTGGAGTAGTTTCCTTAATGAGTTCACAGGGGGATCCACTGGTTGCCTTTGAATCTTGCTTCTTTTCCCACATGTTCTCTGTATTATCCTTCTGCAACAGAACTCACTGTGTAGATGAGATTGCCTCCTGGCAAGCAGCTAAGTGACAAACATATCCCTACATTATAAGCCTAGACCATTTAAATTCCTGAATTTTTTTTTGTTAGTTTCACATACACGTACTTTTATGGATTGACTTTGAGGACTGATTTGAGACTTGAACACAGAAACACCATTTTTCACTCTTCCTTAGAGTTTGACTTCAAGGGTATTGCTATAGATTAAATTATGACTCCCTAAAAAAGATATGGTGAAGTTGGCTACTCCATCTCTCTAGAGTCTAAGATTCATGAAGACAGTGGCATAAGTCCTGTTGAAGATGGTATACCCAGGTATTTGAACAGAGAAGGTGCTTGGCAGACTAAAATGGAAGAATAGATAACAGGTGCCTGGTACCTCAGAATGCGACCTTATTCAGAAATAGGGGCATAACAGATGTAATTAGTTATGTCAAGAAGACATCAAATGGTATAATTGAGCCCCTAATTCAATATGACTGGATCAGTTAAGACAGACCCTCACAGGGAGAACACCATGTGAGGACAAAGGCAGAGGTTGGTTAGAGTTATGCAGCTGCCAGCCAGGGAACACCAAAGATTGTCAGCAAGCCATCAGAAGCTAAGAAGATGCAAGAAAGGATTCCTTTATAAGTTTTAGAGGAAGAATGGCCTGCTGACACCTTGGTCTTAGACTTCTAGCCTCCAGGACTATAAGACAATAGATTTGTATTGTTTTAAGCCACTCAGTTTGTGGTACTCAGTATGACAGCAGTAGGAGATAAACACAGAATTGTAATATAAATAATTCATTACCAGATTTAGTTCTGGCTATTACTTTACAAAGTTTAATTGCCTGAACCTCCTCTGGTGAATACAATCTAGATAACCTAAAAATCCAAGCCAACTTCATTAATCAAATTATCTTTTTATTATAAAAAAGTATAACTTATTTATCAGTCCTGTTATGTATTTTTCCATTTTAGTCTGCCAAGCACTTGCTCTGTTCAAGTACCTGGGTATACCATCTTCAACAGGACTTCTGCTACTGTCTCCATGAATCTTAGACTCTCAAGAGATGGAGTAACCAATGCCATTTGCTCCCTAACAATATTCTCTCCACACTCATTTATTCTCAAGCTCACAGACACAAACAATGCAATGGTAAAATTGATAAATGCTTCTGGTTGCTAAAAAGTGCTGAAGTCCATTTGGTCCATGTACTTTTGGGAATCAACTCTCAACCAGTGTGATGGGATTTGGTGCATTAATACCCAAGCTCCCTGGCCCCACCCCGAGGCATGTCCACTCAAATTTCCATTTTCAGATTAAGCCTCAGTTGTCTATAACAATAGTTTGTGCAGTGATGCACCTGAGTTCATTTCCTTCCTTCACTTTACTCTCTTTCTGGTGCTTCCTATGGTAGTATCCAAAATAAACTACTTGAATTTACATGTTTGACTTAGGACCTGCTTTGGAAAAATACCTGAACTAAGATATGTGACAAACAATTTAAAAAGGAACAACAAAAAAATTAATTGCATGCTTTCAAATTGTATTGGTGCTATAAGGGAAAAATTCAAAGCCATGAGTAGATGTTGGTTTGTCAAAGGAGTATATTCTCTTCTTTGGGCAGAATAATCCAGGAATCCTCTATTGGTGACAGCTAAGACCTGTGGGAAGGAAGGAAGTAAACATTTGAAGAGAAGGAACAAAGACATATGGCATTACAGAAAGTGCTATTGGCAAACACAAAGAGACTTAAACTACTCAAGAGTAGAACAAAAAGAAGTAGAATGTGGCATGATTTAGGAGGAGGGACACAATCTAAAGAAGAAACTTGTGACCATTTTGTATTTTGTTTTGTTTTCAATATTTAATAGGGAGACATGAGAAAGTTTTTAGCAATAGAAGGATAGAATCTCATTTATATTTTGATGTTATTCTTACCACTGGGTAGCAAACTAGTTGTCAAGTGGTCAAAGTAGAATTAGGGAGAGAGAAATCATTTGCAATGAGAGATGCTGGTGAACTACACAGAGGGTGGCAATTAAGATGGAAAGAAGAGAGATACATTACTCACATATTCTCTCAAATGTGGATAATACTATACATAATAGTTTGAAATTAGGTGCTTTGGTTTTTTTGTTTTTTGGTTTTTTTTGAGTTAGAGTCTCACTTTGTCGCCCAGGCTGGAGTGCAGTGGCCGCTTCCGGCCACAGCAGCCTCACCTGCTGGGCTCCAGCGATCCTTCCGCCTCAGCCTTGCGAGTAGCTGGAATTACAGGCGAGCACTACCACGCCCGGCTGATTTTTTGATTTATTGTAGAGATGAGGTCTCCTACCCAGGCGGGTTTCGAACCCGCGGGCTCAGGCAATCCACTCACCTCAGCCTCCCATAGTCACGGGATTACAGGCTGAGCCACTGAGCCCGGCTAGGCTATATATTTTTAATCATGTATCTCTAGTCTGTTTTTCTATCAGTCTGTAAGAATATATGGCATTTTTTTTGAACGGATTTTTATATTTTCTGACATCTACAGTAAAGAATCGAGATACAACTTTAAAGAAGCCACAAGATTTTCTGATGCATTTAAGTGGGTGGGGATGAATTCTTTTTTTTTTTTTTTTTTTTTTTGAGTGGGAGTCTCACTCGGTCGCCCAGACTAGAGTGCAGTGGCCGCTCCCGGCCACCGCAGCCTTGACCTGCTGGGCTCCGGCGATCCTTCCGCCTCAGCCTTCCGAGTAGCTGGAACTACAGGCATGCGCTACCACGCTCGGCTGATTTTTTTTTTTAATTGTAGAGATGAGGTCTCGCTGCCCAGGCGGGTCTCGAACCCGCAGGCTCAGGCAATCCACTCGCCTCAGCCTCCCAAAAGCGCGGGATTACAGGCTGAGCCACTGACCCCGGCGGGATGAAAATTAAGGAATCAGAAAGTATTGCCAAACTTCTTGCTACTTTGGTAACTGTTTTGTCCTTCAAGTTAATAGAGTTTTAATTTGAGATTAGAAAAGACAAAAGGAGGAAAGAACAGATAACAGAATATAACAAGTCACTAAAGTTGAATACTTCGATTTATACACATCACCAACAAATTATAGTGCCTTATACATAGTAGACAACATTTTTTGAGTGATTGAAGATACTGCTCTCCAACGAGCTTAGACATGTTAATAAGTAATACAGATACATGCACAGTTAGCATTTTTTAAGAATTTACAATATGCCAGGGGCTTTATAAGTATTATCTTTTTATTTACCAAAAGACTATATAAAGTATCACTAAAGATCCAAAGGAAATCGAAGAATGCCAATCTCCCTAAAGAATTATAATGCACAATGATTACTATAACCTAAAGATTAATAAAATATTATTTATGAGAAAACAGAAAAAGAGAACCATGAATTCTGAGTGCAAAATGACAGGAAGTTGTAATCTGAGCATGTAATATTGACCTGAATTTTTTAATGCGTATCATTAACAGACTTCTATTTTGACTATAATAGCTTAATGTTTATTCCCATTATATAGTTACATGAGTTTTTGGAGTAATTTTAATTTAATATTTACTCCTAACTAAACTGCATGCTTTGTAAGTACCTGAATTTCACCTGAGTGGTACAATATGTAAGATAGGAAAAAGTTAATAATCCAGTTATTAAAGGCATATGTAAGTGTAAAAGTAGGAAATAAATAAATGAGTAAAGGAACACATAAACTAATTAATAAATCAAATGTGATGAATACATGTAGTTGCAATAAACTGTGGATAGGAGGATGGAGTGAATTAGAATACATAGAAAGTAAGACTATGAGTCTGGAAAAAGACTGGTGTGTGCGAATCGCTGTTCTGTCTCTTATTGCTGGGCAAACTTGGAAAAGTTACTTAAATTCTCTGTAATTACTTACAAAAATAAACTGATAGTAATAATAGTCCTCAACTTTACATTGTATATACTGTCCATAGTCCTCAACATTGCATTATGTTGAGAATTAAAGGAGATGGAGCATTTAAAACATTGAGTATAGTGTCTGATACAAGATATCCAATACATTTAAGTTAATAAATAAGAAGAAAGAGTTACCTAAATTTGGGTGACTAAATAAAGAGATTAGTGAGGGTTATGACAAAGACAAAATGTTAATAAGAAGAAGTTGGGTTTAGGAAGTTTCTATTAGATAGAATCCACAAGGTTTGAGTTCTGACTAGACTTAGGGTATAAAGGTATCATGAGAACTAGGTATTCCAAGTTAGAGCCCTGAATTGATGTGTACCTTTCATTGAGATTGGGAATATAGGTGAACAGCATGTTTAAGGGAAAGAAGGCAACTCCATTTGGAATATGTTAAATTTGAGATTATCATGTAATTTATATGCCATACTTATTGAGCATTTACTGTAGTTCAAGTACTACTTCCTGAAAATTTATAGGCCAGGTACTAGCTCCTTAGCATATACGATGAGCTGGATACTACCTATTGGGCATTTAATGTAGACCAGGTACTGTTCTGTCCACTTGGAGGAGTATATGATAGTTCATAAAAAGGAAAGAAGTAAGTAATGTACGGAATAACCTTGTTTCACAGGATTTCACTTTATTTATTTTTTTCAATTTTTAATTTTAAAGATGTGGTGTACATTCAGGGTTAGATGTACAAATGTTCATTATGCAGATACCCTTGTTGATGAGGTGTGGCCCTCTCCCCTAGCAGTTTCCCACTACTGTCAAACCATTTCTTTTAGTATTATGATAATTTTCAAGACCCACTTATGAGTGAGAACTTGTGATACTAAGTTTTTTGTTTTTGTGATAGATCACTCAGTATTATAGGTTCTAAATCCATCCAAGTTGCTGCAAAGGTCATAATTTCGTTCTTCTTTATGGCTGCATAATATTCCATCATATATATGTACCACATTTTTTGGATCCTCTCCTCTTTTGATGGGCAGCATGGTTGGTTCCATGTTTTTGCTATTGTGAATAATGTTGCAGTAAACATGTATGTGCAGGTAATTTTTTCATAGAGTGATTTGAATTCCTCTGGGTATATTTCCAGTATGGGGATTGCAGGGTGGTATGGAAGGTTGATTTTTAGAACTTTTAGGAATCGGCACACTGTTTTTCACAGGAGCTTTACTAGTTTACTCTCCCACCCACAGTGTAAAAGTGTTCCCTTTATGCTGCATCCTATCAGTCATCTGTTGTTTTTTGAGTTATTGATGATGGTCATTCTCTGTGGAGTTAAGTGGTATCTGTGGAGTTAGGTGGTATCACAGTGTGGTTTTAATTTGCATTTTTTAATGATTAATGAGGCTAAGCATTTTTTAAAATTAATCAATATTTTTTATTACGGTATTGTGGGGTACAGTTAAGGGTTAGGTATACAAGTATGTTTCATTCAGGTATGCTGTTGTTAAGAGGTGTTTCCCCATCCCCAGACAGGTATTTGCTGCCACTGATTCCATCTCCCCCCACCCCATAGTTTCCCACTACTGTCAGTCATTTTCTTATAGTATTACATTGGATGTTAAAGGTCCATTATATGAGTGAGAACATGTGATAATTGGATCTTTGTTTCTGTGAGAGGTCACTCAGTATTATAGACTCTAGTTCCATCCAGGTTGTTGCAAAATTCATGATTTTGTTCCTTTTTATGGCTGCATAGTATTCCATCATGTATATATACCACAGTTTTAAAATCCAGTCCTTTTTTGATGGGCAGCATGGCTACTTCCAGGTTCTTGCTATTGTGAACAATGCTGCGATAAACATACGTGTGCAGGCATCTTTTTTATAGAGTGATTTGAGTTCTTCAGGGTATATTCCCAGTAGGGGGATTGTGGGGTCATATGGGAGATTGATATTTAGTGCTTTTAGGAATCTCCACACTGCTTTCCACAGAGGTTGCACTAGTTTACACTCCCACCAACACTGTAGACGTGTTCCCTTTTTGCCACACCCTCTCCAGCAGCTGTTATTTTTTGAGGTGTTGATAATTGCCATTCTGACTGGAGTTAGGTGGTATCTCAGTGTGGTTTTGATTTGTATCTCCCTGATGATTAGTGAGGTTGAACATTTCTTCATATGTCTGTTGGCTGCTCGGATGTCTTCCTTTGTGAAGTGTCTGTTCCTATCTTTTGCCCATTTTATAATGGGGTTGTTTGCTTTTTTCTTTTCAGCACGTTTGAGTTCCTTGTAGATCCAAGATGTTAAACCTTTGTCAGACCTGGTGTTGGCAAATACTTTTTCCCAGTCTGTAGGCTGTCTCCCTGCTCTCTTGATGGTTTCTTTGGCTTTGCAGAAGCTTGTCAGTTTAATAAGGTCCCACTTGTCTATCCTCTCTCTTATGACCTGTGGGTTTTGGGTTTTGTCCAGGAATTGGATGCTAGTTCTGATTTCCATGAGGGTATATCCTTCATTTTCTAAGGTTCTTATGGTTTGAGGTTTTACATTTAGGTCTCTGATCCATTTGGAGTTAACCTTTGTGCATGGGGATAGATAGGGGTCCTGTTTCAATCTTCTGCATGTGGTCAGCCAGTTTCCCCAGCACCATTTACTGAATAGGTTCTCCTCTCCCCAGTGGTAGGTGGTGGAGGCTTTGTCGAAGATGAGTTGGTTGAGAAATTGAGGTTTTGCTTCTGGAATCTCAATTCTATTCCATTGATCTATATGCCTGTTCCTATAACAATACCAAGCTGTTTTGATGATTGTAGCTTTATAGTAGTGTCTGAAGTCTGGTAATGTGATACCATCTGCTTTGTTTTTTTTGCTGAAGATTGTTCTGGCTATTCTTGGATGTTTGTGTTTCCATATGAATTCCTGTGTTGTTTTTTCTAGGTTTGAGAAGAATGTTGCTGGTAATTTGATGGGTATTGTAGATTGCCTTAGGTAAGATGGACATCTTCACAATGTTGATACTTCCAATCCATAAGCATGGAATATTTTTCGACTTGTTTGTGTCATCTTTGATTTCTCTGAGCAGTGTTTTGTGGTATTTCATTTTTTTGTGGCTATTGTGAATGGAATTGTGGTTTTTATTTGGGTTTCTGTTTGTTTATTATTGGTGTAAAGAAATGTGATTGTCTTTTGCACATTTATTTTGTATCCTGAGACTTTGCCAAAGTTGTTTATCAGTGTAAGGAGATTTTTGACAGATTCTCTTGGGTTTTCAAGGTACACAATCGTATCATCTGCAAAGAGAGATAACTCGACTTTCTCTTTTCCTATTTGTATACCCCTGATTGCCTTCTCTTCTCTGATTGCTCGAGCCAGGACTTACAACACTATGTTGAATAGGAGGGGTGAGAGTGGGCATCCTTGTCTTGTTCCAGTTTTCAGGGGAAATGGCTCCATTTTTTTTTCCATTTAGGAGTATGCTGGCTGTGGGTTTCTCATAGATGACTTTTACTGTTTTGAAGTATGTTCCCCGTATGCCTAGATGTTTCAGGGTTTTTATCAAGAAGGGGTGCTGAATTTTATCAAAAACTTTTTCTGCATCTAATGATATAATCATGTGGTTTTTGTTTTGACATCTGGTTATTTAATTGCATTTATGGTTTTACGAATGTTGAACCAGCCTTTCATCTCAGGAATGAAGCCTACTTGGTGATGATGGATGATTTTTGAGATGTGTTGTTGAATCTGGTTTGCTAGGATCTTGTTGAGAATTTTAGCATCTATGTTCATCAAAGATATTGGCCTGTAGTTCTCTTTCTTTGTTGGATCTTTACCTGGCTTGGGTATCAATGTGATGTTGACTTCGTAAAATGATTTGGGGAGAGTTCCATCTTTTTCAATCACCTGGAATACCTTCAGTAGGATTGGTATCAGCTCCTCCTTAAATGTTTTATATAATTCTGCTGGAAAGAGGCTAAGCATTTTTTATGTACCTGTTAGTTCATATGTCTTCTTTTGAGAAGTGTCTATTCATATCTTTTGCCCACTTTGTAATGGGGCTCTTTGTTTTTGTTTTTTTTTTCATTTCAGCACACTTGGGTTCCTTAGATCTAAATGTAAAACCTCAAACTATGAAACTTAGAAAGTGCAGGAGACACTTTTACGGAAGTTGGAACTGGCAACCAATTCATGATCAAAACCCCAAGTGCCAATGCTATAAGAGCAAGATAGACTAGTAGGAACCCATCGAACTGACAAAGCCAAATAAACCACCAAGAGAGCTGGGAGATAGCCTACAGACTGGGAAAAAATACTTGCCAACTGTACATCTGACAAAGGGTTTCACTATAGAAAGAGAGAAAAATATATACAAACTAATATCAAAATGGCAAATTTAGAATCCACTTTGAAGTTTACCTTTTTGACTCATCTATTTCTAAATGATTTTAATGGGTAATCCTCATAGGATTGTTAGATTACCAAATAGAACTAAATCCTTCTAGTTTTTTTCTTTGCTGTTAAAACCTAAATACTTGACCTGACCCAGCAGATCTTTTGTGGATGATGACTAATGACCTCTCTTGGCTCATCCAGTATAATTTCCTATTTCACTTCCTCCCACCTCAAATCCTGAGTTTACTCCCAATGTTCTTTCTGTAGTTTCTTACACCAGTGGTCCCCAAATATTTTTCACTCTTCATGCCTCACAATTACAGTTTTTGGGCATGCAAGCATACTATATACACAAATGCTACTGAATTAACATAATGTATCTTATAAAACTTCACAAAGTAATCCTTTTAAAGGTTAAAATAAATGTATGCAGAAGTTCTAACAACAAATAAATACACCATTTTAGAGAACGCCATTTTAATTATTATGAGCTCCTTCTTTTCTCCCTCAAGGCTGATGTGCTCTTCTGCCTGGAATACTCCATGAGTGTGATTAATTCCTGCTCCTCTTTCAGGTTCAATGCAACATCTTCAGTAAGTCTCATCCATACCAGTCTAGACTAAATGCCCAGTTAAATATTTTCCTAGCACTTAGTAACCTCCCTCCCCACAGCATTTGTCATTATTGTAATTTAATATATGTGTGATTTTTAGTTAATGTTTGCTTCTCCACTAGACTCCAAGATCCCTTTGGTCAGTGTAACTTACTCACTACTGGATCACCTACCTCTTTGATTATTTAGTCATACTCTTTAATAAGTGTAGACTATTGGAACTAATTTCATGCCTTTTATAACATAATTATCCTCCAGTCAATATCACTTTCCCTTCTCCCCTGGAAGATCATCAAAGCTTCTTTAATACAAAGACATTATATATAAAGCATTTTTGCAACTCTTTCTCCTATTGAGACTTTGGGTTGCAAAGTAGTGAAATAATAATTATGCCTAAGTATTCCTAATATAATTATTATTTTATATGTCAACATTAAATCCAGAGCAATATACCACAATAGAGCATGAGCTCTGAAGGTCTGATTGCCAGGGTCAAAATATCAGCTCCAGAACTTATGACTGTGCGATTTTATATAAGTCTCTTAACCTCTCTCTAATTAGTTTTCTCATTTCTAAAGCTGATAATATTGGGTTATGTTGAGTTTGTATACATTAATATATATAAAATACTCAGAGAGGCATCTAACAATAGAAAATATTCAATAAATGTTAACTATTATTATTAATAGATCCTAAAAAGACTATTCCACAAATACATGGAGGTTTGATTTAATTATATATTAACAAAAACTTCACTTTGCATGCATAATCACCATCTAAATTTTCTGAACATGGATCTGTTAGGCACTTGAAAAGGTACTCTAAAAATTAATTTAAAGAAGTTATCCCGTATTTATACTTCAAAAATTGAGTATAATATATTTGAGCTCATTGTGAATACAAGGCCTTGCCTGGGCTGTGACATGAGGACTTTTTATTAAAAGAAGCAGGGACCTTTATTTATTGCTCATTTCTCTTCAAGGTTCACAGCTTGTAATGATTTGAACCAACAAAGTATCTATTATCAGTGTGTGTGCATAAGCATATAGTAAGTATGAAAGATATATATTCTAGTATTAAAGTCTCCCTTTTCTTTCTTGCTCATAATTGATGCACTCTTTCTGAAGAGGAGTTTGCAGTGGTTTGAACACAGATAACGATATAAAAATAAATTATGGTATGTATCCCTTGGTGTTTCACTCATAAATTATTTCTCTCCAGTGATGCACTTTCATATTCAATGGTAGATTTAAAATTTCCTTCCTGAATATTATTCATACAGCACATTGTAGTTAAGGAGCTTGCCTTTTATAACTGACATGCTACTAGAGTCCAGGCTTCTGGTGAGGCAGGAGGAAATGGAAACAGGGACTCTCTCTTCTTCCCTTCCCTATTTTCTGTCACTCATTACTTCTTTTTGATGTGATTTCTATAAACGGTATCAATGAATGATCTAGGGAGAAAAAAGGAAAAATAGAGGAAGAAACATTGAAGACGATACCCTAGTATTGTTGTTCCCAATCCTTCAAACAGAGGAATTCCAACTGTGCTCCATGAGTCTGCCAGTTTCATTTTAACAAAGCGATTGCTTTGAAGCAATTGTTCTCAACTGAGGTTGTACATTACAACTACTCAGAAAACTTTTACAAATGCTCATGACTAAGATACTAATATATTTATTCTTTTTATTTTTTTTAAGTTTTCCCCCCTAAATTCTAACCTATAGTCAGAGTTGAATCCCACAACTCTAAATCATCAGGTCCGTTTGGTGAATTCAGTCCAATAGGAGCATAGAATGCAGCCAGCTATAGAGGGGCAGATGACCTACAGAGCAGTGATGCAGGATAGGTATAGAACAAGTCTAACCTGAGATGAATGCTCTGAAATTTATGCGCAAGGTGCCTTAGCATTGTGAGGCTAGAAATGAAGGTTATGTGGGGAATAGAAACTAAGCAGGTATCTGGAGGGTGCATTCTAGTGTCTAATTTGAGCAAGCATTAGAAAAGTCACAAGGGGCAGGCAAGCAGAAACATAAAAATTAAACTCAATGTATAATAATTAGCCCTATACTAGAATCACCGATAGAAACCAGGTAATCCAATGGAACTGAAAAAAAAAAAAACAAGATAATAAGCTTCACTAATCTAGGCAGAAAACTTTCTGATCAAGTAAGGACATTTTAAACAGACTGTGCTGCTAAATCACTTATTCTCAAGGTTTGAGGGAAGCAGAATTTATAGGCAAAGAAGGTTGAAGGAAAACTTTCCTAAATCTGTATTCTTAAATAATTTGCAGCCAAAACATTCACATACCTGATAATGTTTTAGCCTAAGTACAGTGGTTGACAAAATGTTTCTCATTAAGTAAACAATAGACCCTTCACTGAACATGATTAATTCTTCCTTGATCAATTTGAAAGCCTGGCAACTGTTCTAGTAATGCCCAAAATTAAGCAGACTCATCAAGAATGGACAATGATATGACTTAAGAAAAGGCAAATGAAAAAAAAAAATGTTTGTTCTTGAATGCTGTAAACAACAGACAGGACATAAATAATTTAAATTATAATTTGAGACTGTTTATTATACATGAACAGCCTCTATGAACTGTAGAAAGTTACCAATGATATTAAAATCATTACAACTATGTAGTCACATACAAGTGTAACAATGTAAAGAAACCAAAAAACTCCCACATTTTTTTAAAAGCAAGAGATCACTTTAAACAATTTAAAGAGCTTCTTTATTAAAAAGATAGCAATAGAAATAATATTGAATAAATAATAAAAAATATTAGGAAATGATGCCTCTCATTATAGGCAACAATAAAGCCCTCTTTATTTCTTTTTTTTTTTAAATGACAAATCTTGGCATATTTAATTTTATGCTATTTCTTTATTTTTGAAATTGTGGGGTACAATTCAGGGTTAGGTATACAAGTGTTCATTGTGCTGATACCCTTATTGATGAGGTGTGCCCCCCCAGGTGGATATCGACTACTGTCAGTCCCAGCTTCCCACCTCCCAAACCCTCCCCATGTTTCCCACCACTTTCAATCCCTTTCCTACACTACTATGGTAGTTGTTCTAGGTCTATTTATGAGTGAGAACATGTGGTACTCATCTCTTTGTTTCTGTGAGAGATCTCTGTATAAGATCTAATTCTATCCACGTTGCTGTGAAGTTCATGATTTTGTTCTTCTTTATGGCTGCATAATATTCCATTGTGTATATGCACCACATTTTTAAAACCAATCCTCTTTTCATGGGCAGCACTGTTGGTCCCATGTTCTTGCTATTGTGAACAATGTAAAGCCCTCTTTCACATTCTTTGGGTTTTTATTAGATGACAATAGCAGACACTGAAGTTGCCAATCAAACTGCTCTTTCCCCACACCCTTCCCAATAGTAGCACATCCAGCTACATCTCAGAAGTTGATCCCTTGCTAAAACAATAAAATCAAGATTAGTCTAGGCCACTCATGATACTCATGGTTACATGTGACACCTTGAACAAATGCAGCCATATCACTACCATCATGACTACAGATGAAGGACTAAAGAGTCAAGAGAATCACGAAAAATATGAAGTAGATCTCAGCTTAATGATAATGTATGTGAACAAATGTTTTAGTTACAAATGTGCTATAAAGAATAGAATACTGTAGTGAAAATAATATGAAATTCTCTGTGTCAAGGTCATTGAAGGCTCACCATTTAAAGTTGGTACTTTAAGAACTATTGTGTATGTTTGCAAAATATTTGGTTAAATTGTCACATGTTTTATCACAACTTTTAGGAACCAATGATTTACCCCTGAGACTGGAGAATTCCCCCCCCCCAAAAATAGTAAGAAGAATCATACTGTTGGGATGTGTTGGCTACTATTGCAGTGTTCAGTAATAATCTAAAAGCAAAAGATGGGCTTAGACTTAAGATTACCCTTCTGAAATTATAAAGCTTTTAAAAGTGAAAACTTTCTTCATTTACCCCCCAAAAAGTTCCAAAATTATCTGAGAATATAATAATTTAGACTCCTACAGAGTTAAAAAGGGAAAATTGTCTACCTCCAGGTGAAGTCAGTGCAGACATAGGTGATTGAGAAAATATTATCAAACTATTTAAGAAATATCAACAAACCAAAGGCCTTCTATTTGAAATGATAAATAAGATTGTAAAAATTTGGCAAGTCTTATTCAAGACAAAAACATATTCAAGTCTTATTCAAGTGCAAGAAATGATAATGAATGATAAAATGGGCATATATAAATATAGGGGGAATTTGAAAATATGACAAGGTATGACATAGGACAAAAACTGATATTTCATTTGTAAAATTATCTTTGTAAACTTAAATGAAATGAATGATTGAGAGTATATGTTATTTTAAAAGACTTAAAATCATATAGAAGCCGGGCTTGGTGGCTCAGCCTGTAATCCCATGCCTTTGGGAGGCTGAGGTGAGT